>NW_025964353.1:1107500-1117500 GCF_023055435.1 Haliotis rufescens
TTCAGACAAAGGAATGGCCTGGTTCAGATTTAATTAATTATTTAATTATGATATAGCTGGAATACGGTCGGCCACGGCGTATAACAACCTTCACTGACACGCCACCCGTATATAAACAATACAAACAGAGGCTTCACGGGAAGTCGATGTATATTGACAATGCAAATGAAAGAGTGTGCCCTGTATACGGACATCCATTGGGAAAACAAACAAACAAACATACGGAAAACATTTGGTTTACTCAGAGAGTCAGGTTACTCAGAGTTTTAATCTTATTGATCAGTTTACATTGCTTTCTGTTCGTATTGTTTTCGTTGGAAATGCCCTAATGTGATTTATGAAGGTAACATGAAAGGTAAAAACTACATGAAAGCGAGCTTGGTTTTATCCGGTATTATTTATCAGTATTACAGCGTTACATGTTGGTCGTGGGAGGGTCGGGTGGTCTTGCTGGGTGACTGGGTTGATATCGTGTACTCGTACCCTGACGACGTGCTCACAATATCGATCACTGGATTGTCTTGTCCAGACTTTATTATTTACAGGCCGCCGTCATATAGCTGGAATATTGCTGAGTGCGTCGTTAATCAACAAACCAACAACAACCATATATGTATCCCGGCGTAGGACATAGGTTCACACAATGTGTATATGCGGTGAATCGAACCGGGTCCACTGCGAGACGAACGCTGTATCGCGTCACACATCCACCTTCGTGGGATGACGAAAATGACGAGACGAGTTATATATTTCCATTTGAGTTTGTGTGGTGGAATAAAATATACTGAAAAACATTCCCACCCAACTAAATATTACAAACAAATTTCCCCCATTTCGTCACTCGCCAAAGGCAAACTACTTAAGCGACGACGGAAGCACTGCCGGGTAACCCATGACAACGAGTCTCAGGGTGAGTTGGCTGTCAATATCATACAAATAGTTAATCGTGACGAGGTCAACAAGGACCCTCGGGCCCGACTCTTGAGGTGGTCAGACCTCCGAAGGGGTCGGGTCCGAGGGTCCTTGTTTTCGCATATTGACTTCGTTGTTATACCGAAATTAACTTTAGGGCCTAAAGTTTAAATCTTAGAATCCATCCTCTGTTTCATTACAGTTACTTAGGGCACACTTTTTTAATTTTATGTTTGGCGGTTTTATTCCAGCACACACAAGTTCGGTTAAAATAAAATTACAAAAATAGACAGATAGCTTAGGCAATCACTTATTTATTGATTTATTTATATGAAAGTCATTCTGCCGTGGATTTCAAACTGCAGCTAGCTCTTTGAATCACTGTTTGTTTATTTGTTGTTTAACGCCGCACTCAGAAATATTCCACGCAATTTGGATACGATGACATGCATCAACCAAGTTAGCGAGCCTGACCACCCGATCCCGTTAGTCGCCTCTTACGACAAGCATAGGGCCCGTGAAGCGAAAAAATGTTAGCTCAGCTGCAAAGCGTACGAGACGCCATCTTGTTTTGTAGTAAACGAGTGAACATTCATCACGCGACAGGTCAATACTGATCATGTGACGAGTCAATATTCTCGGTCAGTGCCAGTCACATGATTTAGGGGTCGACATTGAAATGTATTGTTTCGTCACGTGGTACGGAGGTATAACAATTGCATATTACTACAGTTGTTTTATCAGCGATGGGTGTCCGCATTCATAACGGTTATTCTTCACGTTTGAATATTGCCCTCGCCTTTCCTTGGAAGTAAATCCGTATTAATGCTGCGGGTATTCGCCGAATGATAGTTCACAAATCGCTTACACTATAAACATCACCATATCGTAGCCTCTTGTCCGCTCTCACGCCGCCCAGAGAGCGGAAGGTCCGGGGTTCGATCCCCGACCGCGTCATACCAAAAGACGTTAAAAGATGGTACTTGTTGTTACCCTGTCTGGCGCTCGGCATTAAGGGGCTAAAACAAGGACTGGTCGGCTCGGAGTCAGTATACGGTGTCTGAGTGGGGTATTCATGTTAAACTGCGGCATGATGTCTCAGTAAGCTAGCACTATAAATCGGCATCAGTCCGGACTAGTACAAGCAGCCACACAAACACACACACGTACATGCACGTCGCTATATAAGTGCAATAATCTTGGACGCGACGTTAAACCCCATTTCACCTCACCTCGACGCTCTCACGCTGAACATGCGTTATGCGTTACCATGACGACAAGGGTGAATGAGGTAAGTAGCTTCATGGACTAATTCCCTTACACGCACAATAACCGGTTTATTTATTGTTCAAACAAAGTCTGCTTGATATATAAGCACTGATGCTGACTGAACGGCTTACGGGTCAACACAACCCCGACACTGCGTGTCAGTCAGCCATGGCTTTTCCCAAACAAGGAAATTAGTTGATATACATGACTGTGATAAGACAAGGCAATTCTCGTGTTATCAGTATGAAATGACATAGAGTTCATCTGTTAGGGCATGCCAGTTTGTCAACTGTAGTAGGGGGCACGGGTGGCCCTGTCGTCTAAGGCAGGCGCCGCGATTCGCTGTGCAGAGTTGCGTCCCTTGGGCAGACCAGAAACTATGACTGTGGGTTCGAATCCCGGTTCGCCCCGATTATGTTTCTAGGTTTGTCAGCACCATACCTGTGCTCGTGGGTTTCACCGAAGTGGTACACCTCTGAGAGCTGCATCACTTCGGGCTTTCCTCCCACATTAAGCTGACACGCCGCGATGTTACTGGAATACTGTTAAAAGCGGCGTTAAACCCAACTCACTCACTCAATCACTCACTCACTCACTCACTCAACTGTAATATGACATGCTTTAAGGAAATTGGAATGATATTTCTTTCAATACCGATTGAATAAGATTCCATGCCTCTATATTAAGATGTTTCCGGGCACATCACACATTAGATTCGAACCCGGGTTTTCTGAAGTACGAGCGAACACTTTAACCACTAGGCTACCCCGCCATCCCTTACATGATGCAGACATGTTCTGCAGACATGACGCCGGATACACCACGACAGCATTTGTAGAACCATCGGTTAAAAACAAATTCAGAACTATTTGAAACCTTGACCAGTTAATCTTAACTCTACAATACCTAGTAGTTCGAATCTATCTATCCAATGTCTGGATTGTCGAATCATTGGAAGGCGACTCCGGGTGAGAAAGGTACTATAGTAGAGGGGATTAACGGGATTGCTTGGACTTGGTTAATTGCGTGTCATCCTACCCCGATGGCGGGGGTTTGTTTGTTTCTTTGTTGTTTAAGGCCGAACTCAGCAATATTCCAGCTATATGACGGCGGTCTGTAAAAAACTGAGTCTGGACCAGACGATTCAGTGATTGACATCAGGAGCATATATCCATGCAATCGGGATACGATGACATGCACCAACCAAGTCAGCGAGCCTGACCACCCGATCACGTTAGGCGACTATATCACGGGATCACGTGGTCAGGCTCACTGACTTGGTTGATGCATGTCATCGTATATCCCAATTGCGTGGATATGATGTTTATATATCAATCACTGGATGTCTTATAAAGACAAACCTACCCACATCCATCCATCCATCCATAATACACACACACACACACACAGGACACACACACACGCACACACCGGACACACACACACACACACACCGGACACACACACACACACACACACACACACACACACACACACACACACACACACACCGGACGGAGAGAGAGAGAGAGAGACACACACACACACACACACACACACACACACACACACACACACACACACACACACACACACATACATACACACACACACACATAAATACATAGTGTATTACCTGTGTCAGCAATGCTCCACTGTACACATCGTCACAGCTGACACGTTCTATGATTAACCATCAATTCTTTAAATCACATTCACATTGCATTCTACATTCTCCTTCTCCACGTTTATGATCATAGATAACTTATAACATTAAACACAAACATAGTGTGACACAGCTGTCTTGTCAAAACTCGCGAGGATAGAGCGAGAGCGACAAGTATTGAGCCCTAGAATGAAGATCGTTACTTACCAACGTATTTCCCCTCGCCAGTGAAGAATGACACGTCTACTTTGTTCTTATGCTGGTCAAGTACATTCGTCCCAAAAAGCTCAGCGAGGTCGTATTTTCCGCTCATGTTTATAACCTTCCCGCCGCAGTTTTACAATGTTTGTGTCTGTTGACTGGAAGTCAAATACGTACAGAGGACACGGGTGACGATCTACGGCCTGAGTAACATGCGGCTGTTTATATAAGGGAGGTAACCGTAAACATGCTGAATCAGGTCTATCGATTTCATGCATGACACAACATGACTGCGTTGCAGATCCGCCCTATTTTCCGTGTATTTTTACAGTTATTATAGCGGAGAGTATGTTCTAAATCGAAAGGAAATTGTAATAATTTTCAAAGGTATTATCACAGTGACTATATTTTGTTATTGTTAGCATCATAAAAATGGAACTCTGATAAAACGTCAATGCGTGGTCGCTGCCTTCGAAAGACATAGTGCAATATATAGATTCTTCATTGTTTAGATTATGTTTTAAAATTATTGTAAATAAGTATTAATATAGAAAGGTACTGAATAGATGTGAAACACAACGTACAACGGCAAAACCTCTCAGTTATGAAATCCGTATCTGGCATGTAACGATTTGTGTCTGACAAACAGCTGTGAGCATTAAACTCTGATCATGTGATAAGCTGCATCCAGTCCACATCAGTAGAACACACCATGCATCAACAATACCGCAACTCCCGCAATAACATGGACAACCTGTAAATGAATTTCTCACAGGTGTTTTAAAATTGTACTTATTTACCAACCGAGAGACGGCAAGATGCACTGAGGCGTCAAGTCTTATTTAAAACCAATAACACATATGAATTCATGGAATAAATTCCACTCAACCAGTAAAGTAATATTATATAAAATGGGAATTTGTCGAATTCCGTATCACTGTGCACACGTCAATGTGATTAGCGCATGTCGCCGGTATATGCTGGTATATGCAGGTGTATTCTGGTATATGCGGGTGTATGCCGGTATATGCGGGTGTACACCGGTATATGCGGGTGTGAGCCGGTATATGCAGGTTTATGCCGTATATCCGGGTGTATGCCGGTATATGCAGGTGTATGCTGGCATATGCGGGTGTATGCTGGTATATGCAGGTGTATGCTGGTATATGCAGGTGTATGCCGGTAAATGCAGGTGTATGCTGGCATATGCCGGTATATGCTGGCATATGCAGGTGTATGCTGGTATATGCTGGTGTATGCCGGTAAATGCAGGTGTATGCTGGCATATGCAGGTGTATGCTGGTATATGCAGGTATATGCAGGTGTATGCCGGTATATGCGGGTGTATGCCGGTATATGCGGGTGTATGCCGGTATATGCAGGTACAGGTATATCGGGTCCAGGATGGGTTTTACTTGTTTAATGCTACTTTGAGTCAGCACGTGCCTATGTGGACGTTTATATCGACACCAGTATAGTGAAACAACTGTGACCTTGATGAATCGGCAGATATTAAGAAGCACGTGATGAACCTACAGAAGTGTACAGCCGTGAACATACATAAGACATGAGCGTCCAATGATAGCAGCGGAGCGTTCGACCCTGACAGTATTGATTCTATTGAATTACATTTCTGTGACGTATTCAGTGAGAAGTATAGTTAAACGGGTTCTGCGGGTGTGCCTAGGGAAGTCAGCGAACCTTGGAGAAAGTGTGAATACCGCACATAGATTTGAGAGTGCTATCATTTCAGGTAAACACAAATTTGTGACGTCAAATTGACGTCAAATTCACAGGATCATAATTAAACCGTGAACTGTCATGTTGCGATGTTTTACAGTTTCATATATCCAAAGACATGTCATTCTTATATCGATACACTTTACCACGACGACACGCGAGGCTACCTGTACTGTTACTATGGTAACAAACACGACCATCGGCTTCAGGGGCGGTGGGGTAGCCCAGTGGTTAAAGCGTTACGCCAAAGATCCGGGTTCGATTCCCGACATGGGTGCATTGTGTGTAGCCCATTTCTTATGTCCCCAGCCGTGATATTGCTGGAATATTGCTAATCGCGGTGTAAAACCCAACTCACTCACTCACCCCAGGGCTTCAGATTGAAAGCATTTCCTGATAAAGACGTGCGCGATCATCGATTGATTGTCATCTAATATATGCCGCAGTGGAAAAGGTCGTGGATATGTTGTGGTATGCATACGTCGGCCTAGTCCCTGGAGGCGTCGCTATTGATCTCAGTTGAATCTCAGGCTGATTAACCACGAATCCCCGGTAGCAGTGTTAATCGACGTGTTGTGATTACCTATTATGGCTCCACATGTTTGCAGCTATACCGCTGGGGTACAACGTTCACTGGTGCGAAAAGGGAAGAGTTGGGTTATACCAAGATGATATTTATTTACCACAAAAAGCACTTTATACACAGTTATGGGTCTAGAGGAGGGTGGGGTGGTGATGTTCATAGGATAGGAACCCAAATGACCAGACCAAAATAATATATTTTGTATTACTGAAATACCGACGAAGTTTCCCCCACCATTTATCATCTGAATTGTCCCACGCCCACGCCCACGCCCACGCCCACGCCCACGCCCACGCCCACGCCAACCTACCCACACCCGCATCTGCACCCGCAAATTCAGAATTTGAACCGACCTACCTTTAAATGAAAAATTACATCTATCATATGACGGATAGTATTATCGATGCGATGTTTACAGATGCAGAAGCCGTTATTTTTCTCTGGACAGTTTAAGAGACAGAGAGAACAAACACTCGCCCTCCAGGCGCATCACCAACAACACGCCACGTCGCATAATACGTGCCCGCCATCGGACTACGTCCATAGCAACTCCTATACCTTTACGTGGACGTTCGACAGCCATTAGAGTTGACATCGCATTGTGGAACGGGGACTAGGGCGGCGTTGTACAAACAATCTTAGCTTAGACAGTCGCATTTATTTACTTTATGTATTTATTTATTGTACCTGTTCCTTCTCAATGGTGTATATTACGCTAAGTTATGTATATATACTCATATATTATATACCTTATGTGAATGTAAGTTTAATGTTTTTAATAAGAACTATTCTTCATTTTTCACTCTCTCTTAACCCGTTTGGGTGGCGTTTGTTGTTGGTTGGTTGGTTTGTTGTTTAACGCCGCTCTCAGCAATATTCCAGCTATATGACGGCGGTCTGTAAATAATCAAATCTGGACCAGACAATCCAGTGATTGATATCATGAGCATCGATCCACGCAATTGGGATCGATGATATAGGGTAGCGTTTGTAAATGTGTTTCAATGTACCATGCTCCGCTGAGTTTTATCTTCTTTATGTACAAATGGTGAGGCACAAACAAACAACTTTGTATTGAATTGAATTGAATTGAAGTCTATAATAAGGTATGGGCGTTAGCGCTAAGATCGCTTTGTACAACGGCACCCTGGGCACTAAACAGCCACAGTGTTGAAATCTGGATATATTGATTCCTATACTCCTATACTCATTCCTCAGACCAGTGGGCCGTTCTCTGCCATTAGTGACGGTTCTTGTCTCGCATAAATAACGAACAATGCTAGATCCCAGCAGAAGTTTGTTTACAAAACAAGTCCATGCCACGCAGTCATGCCTGTGTGATCCTTAAGATGTGTGACGTATGTAGCCGTCAATAGTTGCAGATAAACATAACAACAGAATCAATAAATGGATTCTTTCGGAACTTATTTAAGTTAAAAACTGGAACCGTTGCAAGGATGGATATATCTCGGTCAATCAACGATCTTTCAATATTCATATTGTAATTACGAGACGTGTACAGTGAGCTGTTAAATCATTGTCTAATTAAGAAACGAAGAAAATGGTTGCTGAGGTTGTATTGATTACGATCTTCTTGAGCTTAAATATGCATAGAATATGAAAGACATTCTCAAATGTGTCTATTCGTGCGGATATCTGAAACCATACAGTTTCAAAGAGTATGCATTGCGTATAACGTACCTAAATATACAGCACAAAGATAGAATACGTACGGGGCGGTCGGGTAGCCTAGTGGTTAAAGCGTTGGCTCGTCACGCCGAAGACCCGGGTTCGATTCCCGACATGGGTACAATGTGTGAAGCCCATTTCTGGTGTCCCCCGCCGTGATATTGCTGGAATATTGCTAAAAGCGGCGTAAAACTATACTCACTCACTAGAATACGTACAAGTAACGTGGTCCCGCTTACGATCAGCCATTACGTTTCAGGTTGCTTTCTTGCCAAATGTTTCAATCAGATTTGACTTTTATATGTTATTACAAAATTGTTCCTATTGTGCAATTCTTAGTGTTGAAATGTCCAGACTGTGTGACCGCCTCCGTTGTCTAGTGGTAGAGCGTCCGCCCGGAGAAGGTCCGGGGTTCGATCCCAGGCCGCGTCATACCAAAAGACGTTAAAAGATGGTACTTGTTGTTACCCTGTCTGGCGCTCGGCATTAAGGGGCTAAAACAAGGACTGGTCGACTCGGAGTCATAATACTGTGTCTGAGTGGGGTATTCATGTTAAACTGCGGCATGGTATCTCAGTGAGCTAGCACTATAAATCGGCATCAGCCCGGACTAGTACAAGCAGCCACACACACACGTGCATGCACGTCGCTATATAAGTGAAATAATCGTGGATGCGACGTGTTAAACCTAATTCCACATCACCTCCTGACTTTGTGATATTTTCTTACAGTAAAATCATCAAAGGTTGCGGCTAATGACTTTAATATTAATAGAAGAAATCAGTACACACCTGTTCACATGGACAATGTCATGATAAAAAGCCCAGAAGCCATTATGATAAATCGCAATCATGCAGGTTTATTTTGTAGGTTTACCATTTTATCTAAACAAGGACAAGAAGTCACAGTATCTAAGCCAGTTCGAACATACCGCAATACTGATATCAGTTGTGAAACACGGCTATAGTTCTTGAAGGAGGGTACCAACTTTCATGATCATCACAAACGTCCTGAGTGAGTGAGTGAGTGAGTCGGCTTCACTCATTGTATCAATAGGGGCCTTCGGCGTGACGACGGTTATAGTGCCCGGATGTTGTGCCTGGTTCTGTTACTGAGCTGCTGCACGATCAGCTGTTACGTCGTGATCACCATCAGCACGGACTTCTATATATAGGTCCGTGCCACCAGCGTGTCCGCATTGATGACTTGACGGAATGACAGCTGACAGTTACATTACATGTTCGATCATCAACGATTAGAATGAGATTGTATGCCAAATTTGATTCGCTGTAGTTGACATTGACCATGCCTGTCAATACACTCAAATACGTTGGGTTTGTTATGTGTTAACTTAAACTTTAGGGGAATTCATTATTGAATCTAGAACTGGCATTTGTTTTTTAGCTGATATATGACCTCAAGCGATTGGGAAGTGTATTCAAAAGATGTAAATTTGGACCATTTAACAAAAACAGAAATGAAACGGTTTTGACAGAAACGGTGACGGAATGTACACAATGGAAGGATAAAGACATTTGGTACTTTCGAACTTTTATTTAAGTACTAATGTGTATGTGTATCAACTATTAGAATATGTTAAAATGATTATCTTTAAGAATGCCATAGAAGCAAACACTTGAGCATCTCACTGTCGTTACAACATATACGTGTTACAAGCTGCAAAGTTGGAGAACGAGATCACAGATTAAAGGCCACACTGAATTCCAATATATCCTAATCAAGGCTTTATAAACATTTCCTGTCGCTCTTATTATTGGTGTAAATGGATATTAACCTATAAGAAAGTCCCAGCGTCCAAACCGTAACAATATACATGTATGTCCATACAATACAATACCAGGGTAATTCAATGGCAAAAAATATAATTAATTTAGAACAATGACTGGATCACGTATATTTTAGACACTTTTCCACTTTCA
>NW_025964353.1:1122500-1150000 GCF_023055435.1 Haliotis rufescens
TCCTCTTCATTTGCTGTTGACAAAAGTCGTGAAGAGTGAAAAGTCAAAGCCTTAGCTTTACGATTTCAGAACGCGTATTGCTTTCATCATGTACAAAAGGTTTCAAAAATCATTATGGATGCTGTTGAAGAGTATGCCAAAACATGGGCCAAAAGAGAACAGGAACCTGTTGAATGTCTTTCAGAGTGGGTTAAGTCAGTGCGTGATGCAGTCATTGGTTGAATGCACAAAACTTGAAAAGTGAGAACTGAATTGGAAAAAAGCTCATTCTGTCCCAGCCAGCTGACATCCAAAGTCTGGTAGCCCTACATGACAAGTGTGTAGTTGTTCCCACTGACAAGACCTCGAATAACATAACCATCATATGTCAGCATCACTACATTCATTGTTTGATCAAAGAACTTGGTATACATGACATATCAAATAATGCCACATATAAAGCCAGTATGTTAGCTGAGGAAGAAATCTGCCAAAACTATAAATCAGTACTGTCCACTTTTGACTTGACTCTAAAACCTGAAGACATGTCCATTCCTCTTTTGTACTGATTCCAAAGCTCCATAACATTCCGTACAAGGGGAGAGATATTGCTGTGTCCAGCAAATGTACCACCGAATCCCTGTCTCAAAGACTGACCATAATCCTGATAACAATCGAGGAAGGGCTTTCTATATATTTACAAAAAGTATTTGAGACAAGTGGAATTAATACCATGTAGATTCTCAAAAACTCAAAGGATTTGCTTGACGTTTTGCAATGTCAGAAAAGAACCAACTTCCCTTTTGTCAAAATATTGGATTTTTCTACTTTGAACACCACTATCAAACATAACAAACTTAAATCCTTGATCCATGTTTTTTTGTTACAAAACGTGGTGAACACAGATACAGTTACGTGTCTATACTCAGAGGTTCGGGACAATGTGTAACAGATGAAAGCAAATGCCATCTAAAGTTTACTGAGAAAGATATATGTGAAATGCTGGACTTCCTCATGGAAAACGTCTGCGTACAATTTGGGGTAAGACATTTAGGTAAGAAGTAGGCATCCCCATGGGCACCAAATGTGCTCCCCTTCTTGTGGATCTGTTTCTTTATGCATATCAATCGGAATTTCTGTTCGGATTCACAAAGTCAAAACAAGGTAATTTGGCAAAGAAGTTTAACTTAAGCTCCAGGTATATCGATGATCCGATATCGTTCTATAACAATCAAATTCCCTTCGACTGATTTACCCACCTGACCTAGAGATAAAGGAGACCAATGAGACCGCCTCATCTGTTTCATATTTCGATCTATGCATAAAACATTCTCCAAAAGACTGCATGACAAGAGGGATGACTTCATCTTTCCAATAGTCAACTTTCCCTTCGTGTCGTGCAATATTCCAGCAGCTCCAGCCTTTGCTGTTTCACTACCTTTGAGATACAATCGAGCATGCTCTTACTACAAAGATTTCAAAGAGCGTCATACGACTCTTGCTCAGAATTTGTTTGATCAAGGTTACACCACCCGAGGCCGCAGTAGAGCTTTCAAAATGTTTTATGGTAGACATGTGGAACACATTTCCAAATTTAACGCATCAGTGACAAAAATAATGTCCGATTAAATTCCCTTTTTTACCTGTACAATATGTCCCCGTGTTTTGTTTTGTTTTTCACGGGAACAATTGACTTGCCTGTGCATGTGTTTGTGACGAATGCCACCGGCGCGGCAGGATACGCTCACCTTTTCGCGAACACCTGGTATCATAGTGATAGTGATTCGTAAACACATGCTCGTGATATGGTCAGAATCGCACAATCAACTCAGCTTCATGAAGAGATTTCTGTTGGATATGGAAAGGGTTTTGTCGCTTTCTAACACCTTACCTTGCCCTTTATGGCCTTAATTAAAACGCCAAACCATATCCATACTCATAACAACTCCCTACTAAAAGCAGAAAACATGTCACGATTCCGTCTGAATGGCAAGCTTGTGTCAATGAATCCCTATCACAGTGAGCGTATGCTGCACCAACGGTAGCACCCGCCAGGAACACATGGCAAGTCGATTTTTCAACTGACAAATCAAAATAGGGAATCACATCAAACAACATTGAATTCCCTACTCCTGTGCGTGGTACACGCACGCACGCACGCACGCACGCATACACGCAAGCACGCACACACACACGAACGGTATTCCAGTCAGTATCACTGCTGTTGTCTCATGTTGGAGAAATTCACAAGTACGGGATTGGTCCTGACATACCACAAACCAGTAGCCGGGACGTGTTTCCACCCATGATTGTAGGATTCTGGCGCATCTAAAGTCAACATTGGGACATATTTCTTGTCACCGATGCATCAAATATGGAAATATCCTCCTCATGTCTACCATAACACTTTTTGAAAGCCATACTGAGGTCATAAATGTTGTAAGCCAGATCGAATGTCGCCCTTTGAAATAACTTCACTGCATTTTTTCAAAAATTCGCCTCTCACATCAAAAATAACGTAAATTACTAAATAATGCATCGCATTGATTCGTTTAGGATCAGTATCGCGACAAATATATATGTCCTACTCATTTTGGCAGTAAATGTTTCAACATTGATGAATTACTTGAAACAAGTTGTGTTTCAAAGATTTCGTGTAAGCTTCTACTCTTTGTTTCCTCCAGGTCTGTATTTCGGGGCCCAGTGGTGTCCTCCCTGTCGGCATTTCACAAAACAGCTTCTGGCATTCTACAACCACGTGACCTCAACAAAACAAGATGGCGCCCTCCAGATCGTGTTTCTCAGTTCGGATGAAGAGAAAGAAGATTTCGACGAATACTTTTCCACCATGCCGTGGCTAGCGGTGGACTTTAAAGACAGAGAAGCAGAGGTAGACATGTCATTTTCTATTTCGGCTTATTGAAGTGTTTCTTTGTTTGTTTGTTTGTTTGTTGTTTAAAGCCGCACCCATCAATAATCCAGCTATATGACGGACAATCCTGTGTTTGATACTGTAACCAAAGATCAACGCCGTCGGGGTACAATGACACGCAATCAGCCCAGTCACCAAGCCTGACCACCCGATCCACGAAGTCGCCTCTTACAACCAGCAGAGATAGCTGGGGAGTAGTTCTAACCCAGAATCCCCACGGGGCTCTTGGAAAAGGGCTGATACTAAAACGCCCAAAATATTATTTTCACGTTTCTCTGTTATTAGCAGTACTTATGTTATTTTCCTATTATAATTCCAATAATAATCGACGTTCTAGTAAAACCACGTACGTCTGTTGTGCGCAGTACAGTTCTACCACTGCAAAGTATCAGCCATATCATGTCAAAATATTAATAATGTGGAAACGTAGTAGTTGAAGCGTTTGCTCGTCACGCCGAACGGGTTCTATTCCCCACATGGGTACACTATGTGAAGCCCTGATATTGTTTGAATATTTACCTAGCGGAGTAAACCCTCACCCAGTCTCCGTAGCTGCAGTCTTTCGTATTGATGTACGTTTAATACGTAGCTGGCCAGATAGGGTCATGATGATGTCAATTACGACCGAACCAAGTTCCCTTTCGGATAATCAATGCGTTAATTTATTAGCAATGTTTCTTTACCTAGGCACGTGTGTCCAAACATTTCAAGATCGTCGGCCTGCCTACCCTTATCTTGATAGATGGAGCGAGCGGCAATGTCATCACGGATCGCGGGACTTCATTGATTCGAGAAGACCCAGAGGCAGAAAGGTTTCCTTGGCGGCAAAACTCAGAGTAAAGACTTTGATAAGCAGATACTTCTCTGTTGATGAACCATGCTCTGGTGGCTTTTTATGTCTGTATTCTGTACCTGCTGACCGTGAAATAATGTTGTTGGCATCAATATTTTACAAAATGTTTGTTTTTTGTACGAGGGTAAATTGAAAGGTTCGTGAACTGACAGTTATTCCTTTGAGGTTTATGAAGAATGTCTTCTCATGAAAGACATAACACCAAGTTACAGAATGTTTTCGAAAAGAGCCAGTGAACTTGAATGGGGTAGGGAAACTCCGAAAATAGAGAGATTAAATGAGAAACGAGCTGTGATTAAGTACCTGCATAAAAAGGGCGTGTGACACGAAGGTATGAACAGCACGCATGGGGATGACTGCACTTACGTTCAACTGTCAAGAAATCGGCTACTGTATCTATGCGAGGAAGTAGTGGAATAGACGACCCTAAATCTCCCCATCCTAAAGATGCCATGTCTGGAACTCGAGTGGTGGCTGTCCACCGCATGGTTATGGCTGACCGAGGTGTTACCATTCTACACTTCAGAATAGCTCTATTAGGATCAGTACAGTACACTCAAACTGACAACTCAAACTTAGCAAGTTGTCCGCAAGATGGGTACCCTGAATGTTGACACCTGATGAGAAGCTGACCCGACTATTTCCAGGAACCTTTTGACCCATTATTAGAAGAGTTCTGGCACTTTGTTGTGGCGGAATGTGCCCCAGGATGATACCTGGGTACAACGCTGTGATCCGGAGTTCTTCTTAACTTCAATGCAAACCATGGGAACCTTTGACCTCACGCCCACCACAAAAGTACAGTCGGGGCCGGAACGTGGCAGAGTCACGGTTTGCTGCGACAGTAAGGGGATAGTCATAGTTGTGACAAGTTAAGACTATCAAGGGGCAATACAATACGTCAAATGAGAGAAGCTATTAAGAGAAAGATCCGTTGGGGTGTGCCACTTCTTCAGACCAATGCGCAAATTTAGACGTGGAAGTGGCTGCAGCTGCAGATTGTGGGCTTGGACCACTTCCCCATGTCCGTTTCTCTCCCGACCTAGCACCCGGACACTTATCTCTCCCGACCTAGCACCGGACACTTATCTCTCCCGACCTAGCACCCGGACACTTATCTCTCCCGACCTAGCACCGGACACTTATCTCTCCCGACCCAGCACCCTGACTCTTATCTTTCCTGACCTCGCACCCCTGACTCTTATTCTTCCGACCTAGCACCCTCTGACTCTTATCTCTCCTGACCTAGCACCCTCTGACTCATATCTCTCCTGACCTAGCATCAGCTGGCTCTTATCTCTCCTGACCTAGCACCCTCTGACTCTTCTTCCGACCTAGCACCCTCTGACTCTTCTCCCGACCTAGCACCCTCTGACTCTTCTCCTGACCTAGCACCCTCTGACTCTTATCTCTCCTGACCTAGCACCCTCTGACTCTTATCTCTCCTGACCTAGCACCCTCTGACTCTTCTCCTGACCTAGCACCCTCTGACTCTTATCTCTCCTGACCTAGCACCCTGTGACTCATATCTCTCCTGACCTAGCATCAGCTGGCTCTTATCTCTCCTGACCTAGCACCCTCTGACTCTTCTTCCGACCTAGCACCCTCTGACTCTTCTCCTGACCTAGCACCCTCTGACTCTTCTCCCGACCTAGCACCCTCTGACTCTTCTTCCGACCTAGCACCCTCTGACTCTTCTCCTGACCTAGCACCCTCTGACTCTTCTCCTGACCTAGTGCCCTCTGACTCTTCTCCTGACCTAGCACCCGCTGACTCTTCTCCCGACCTAGCACCCTCTGACTCTTCTCCCGACCTAGCACCCTCTGAGTCTTCTCCTGACCTAGCACCCGCTGACTCTTCTCCCGACCTAGCACCCTCTGACTCTTCTCCTGACCTAGCACCCTCTGACTCTTCTCCTGACCTAGTGCCCTTTGACTCTTCTCCTGACCTAGCACCCGCTGACTCTTCTCCCGACCTAGCACCCTCTGACTCTTCTCCCGACCTAGCACCCTCTGAGTCTTCTCCTGACCTAGCACCCGCTGACTCTTCTCCCGACCTAGCACCCTCTGACTCTTATCTCTCCTGACCTAGCACCCTCTGATTATTATCTCTCCTGACCTAGCGTCAGCTGACTCTTATCTCTCCTAACCTTGCACCCTCTGACTCTTATCTCTCCTGACCTAGCACCCTGTGACTCATATCTCTCCTGACCTAGCATCAGCTGGCTCTTATCTCTCCTGACCTAGCACCCTCTGACTCTTCTTCCGACCTAGCACCCTCTGACTCTTCTTCCGACTTAGCACCCTCTGACTCTTCTCCCGACCTAGCACCCTCTGACTCTTCTCCTGACCTAGCACCCTCTGACTCATATCTCTCCTGACCTAGCATCAGCTGACTATTATCTCTCCTAACCTTGCATCCCTGACTCTTATCTCTTTAATAAACGTAAATCACACCTGGGTGGTAGCGTTCTTAACTGTAACGAGGTGAGTGTTGCCGTTGAGACATTTTTATGGCTACCCAACCGTAACTTGTCCAAAACCTGATATGGTTTAGGATCTTGCCAAGTTGCCCTGATTCGTCAATCAGCCAATTCGTTACTACGGACGACTTCAACGGGATGTCAGGTTAAACAGTAAGAATGGCCTGGCACTGACTCGTTGGACACAGTTTTATGTGATATATTAGCTTTATAATCATAACCCAAATTTTCTTTGCTAAAACATGAATAGATATAAGTGTATTTTAACCAAATGTATCCTGAATAAAGTGTACCTCACGTATTTCGTTATGAAGTTGTCCTCATTTACTGTCACAGAGCAACGGAAACTGGTGACTACAGATCAGAGGTCAGTATATCGTCATGTTGTGGTGTGGTC
Source organism: Haliotis rufescens (assembly GCF_023055435.1). Lineage (NCBI taxonomy): Eukaryota > Metazoa > Mollusca > Gastropoda > Lepetellida > Haliotidae > Haliotis > Haliotis rufescens. The sequence goes on from NW_025964353.1 coordinate 1,129,144, forward strand.
AGTGGAGGTTGGGTTTAAAATCGCCTTCAGTATTATTGCTCTTAATTTGCGACGTGGGTGTCTGTGCGTGCGTGCGGCTGATTGTACTAGTCCGGACTGATTATATTGCTAGCCCACCGAGATACCATTATCGCTGTTTTAACATTAACACCCCACTCAGACACAGTATACTCCGAGCCGACCAGCTCTTGTTTTTCCCCTGGGATTTTATCAAAAATTATAAATTGTCCCAGAAAATGCTTAAAAATAAAATTATGCTTCAGAAACATACAAACATACCACCAAATGTACATTATTGCAAGATCCCTTTTTGAAATATTTAGGCTCTTAGATTTAATTAACAAAAAGAATATCTGGTTTTGCATATACAGCTGAAAAAATATATATCTATTTTCGATTGTCTGTCCCTTAATAAGGGCACAATGACAAACTGATGCAGCCGAAACTCGCCGAAGTTGCTGGAATATTGCTAAAAGCTGCGTGAAGCCATTCTCACTCACTCACTCACTCACTCACTCACTCACTCACTCACTCACTCACTCACTCTTGTCTTGATAGCAACAATACATGTCGCATCGCGACAAGCTTGTTGGTGGTGTATTATAAAGGTGCTAACAACCGAGATAGACGTTAGGGGTGTGTACTCAGAAAAATTAACGGCTGAGATAACTTAATGAATAATAGGCCATATAATATAAGGCGTGGCATGGTCCCAATCAGTTCCCAAATGGCATCATGGGCGAGTCTTGTCCACTCTTCTTACAGCGCCTAACGACCTATGACGTCGGCGTACACGTCTCACGATCAAGTCCCAGTCGTGTTCGATGGGGGAAAGGTCAAGACTCATGGCTGGTGATTTCATTCTTGTGATGAGTTGCTGCTGGAGGAAGTCAGTTACGACGGTGGGCACAGGGGTCATCGTCTTCAAAGACAAAACGTGGACCAGCACGGTGCGCATACAGTACCACTAATGGCGCCAGTAGGTACCATCAGTAGTCCTGTCCAGTCACCTTCCGCGGACGATGTCATGACTATGCAGTCATGTGGCAGTCATAGTGATCCCGCCCCATATCATTAAAACAGACCCAACCCAAATCTGTCATATTGCCTTACGATGACGTTCGTTTGACTTTCGTTAGGATATCGCCCACGCATATCCAGAAAGTCCAGAATGAGTCTGTATTCATTAGCTCACACGAGACCAGTCCCAAGTTTCTACGCTCTGAATACCTGGATAGAATGTGTCGCGTTGTTGACGGCGGTACAACACGTGGTCGCCATGCATGCAGATTAGCTGTGTACAGATGATCTCAAATCGTCTGGTCAGTAACGTGAACTCAGTGTTTTGATGGGTTGTTTGGCTGGATTTCCTAACGCCTGGTTTCTGATTAATCTACCCCGGACTTGTGTTCTAGACCCAGGACGCCCTATGTGGGACAGATCATTAACATTCTTAAATCAAGAATGACCCTCTGCCCACGTGCACGGAGAAGTTGCATGGTCCACGTGCATTGTTTCAGGAGTGTTGGGGCCGTGCTATCCCCGACAGCCATTATACAAAGTTGATCTCTCTTTGGACGACTCATCATAACATTTATAGTTCATGATCCCCTACTTTCTTTGAAGAGTATATGTCACAGTTCCATCGCAAAGAATGTTCGGGAATTTTCCGTTCGTAGTCTGCTCTTACAGTAGAGGTCATAGCAAGTTGCTACATGTTTATACGACTATTATGTTGCCGAAAACACTTTCAAATCCCAGGACTGTTTGACAATATCGACTCTTGTCCAGATCTAGACATTCACAGCGGATCTATTTATACACACTATATTCAGATCAATGTTTTGTCATTGTCACGACCTGCATAACCAATTCCTCGAGATTCAACAACTCTCCATGATACCTGCCTATAGTGTACACCTTGCATACATGCCCCTCGTATTACCGTCTCCGGGGGGATTGTAGAGTATCGGCTTGAATGACCCTGTTCAGCTGGACTTTTTACACATGTTAAACCTCTTCTCTCAGTGAGCACAATTCTAGTGTGGTATGAATGTTTCAATAGTCACTACGCTGACTAACTGATGTATACTTTAAATAAATCATGGCTTGCATTTTGTAATGCGTCTGTCAAATAAAGAACAATAATCCCCGTCTGGGCCAAGGAATTGATATATTGTTGTTGTTTTTACAAAAGCGTCACACATTTCAACTTAAATGTATCAACGCATTATGTCTGGAAGAAGTGAAACTGGATTAGTTAACAAACAAAAAGCTCCGATGTAAAACAGACAATCTTATTCGTTCTGTTATATAACTTATTCGTTCATTACATTACGTACATGTGCACAGTCACAAGAGACCGAGAGAATTACATGGTTATGAAACAATAGTATCCAGCAAGTAGTCACATTAAGGACTGTTGTATTCCGCATTAACCTGTTATATTTCATTTACATAACTGTAGCCTGTAAATTATCCAATAAACTAAACCAGTGATTGAGAGTATGAGCAACGATCCACGGCTTCGTGTAACCCCGAACCATGACCAGCGTGACTATATTTATCACCTACATGTATACTGAACAACAAAAGTTCCTGTGACACCAATATTTTAGTGTATTTTTTTTAAACAAGTAAAGTTTGGTTTTCAATATTGTAGTACATGTATGGAATCAAGTCACAAAAGCGCAACTGCTACAGAAAAGCATGCATTCCATGCAAAAGATGACTTTTATGCAAGCCCCATGCATTTCACTACCCAAGAATGGGTATAAAAACATGTGCGTTAGCGGGATTCCATATGCATTGTTTAGCATCGTGCTGACAACAACTACTCAGGAAAACAACAAAATTACGCAATTATTCAACATTACGAAATGCCACGCCTGTCAGAAAATGAGCGTCTGTGAGCCATTGGTATGCTCGAAGCAGGATCGAGTCAACATGATGTTGCAAGACAATTTAACGTCCACAGAAACACCATTTGGTGTTTATGGCAACGTTGGCAACAGACGAATGCAGTCAGAGACCATCCTCGGAGTGGCAGGCCACGCGCAACCAATAATCGACAAGGCAGCTGGATTCGAACAACACACCTACGAAATCGATTCCAGCCAGCAACAGTGACTGCAAGAAGCATCCCTGGCCCTGAATATCTTCACAAACCGTACGTCGTCGCCTCAGATGTGCAGGGATTGTCGCAAGAAGACGTCTACAGTGGTGCAGACAGCGTCTACGCTGGACGGCCATGCAGTGGGGACAAGTTCTATTCACTGACGAGTCTCGTTTTCACCTCAGCCACTGCGATGGACGGATTCGAGTGTACCGACGTAGAGGTGAACGTTACATCAATCATTGTGTCATGGAGGAAGATCGGGGGCGGCAGGGTTATGGTACAGCAAGACAGAGGCCCCGTTTGATAGTGGTAGAGGGAAATCTCAATGGACAGCGCCGCCGCGACGAGATCATCAGCCATGTTGTTCTACCGTTTTTGCGTCGTCATGGCCCAGGCATTACCTTTCAACATGACAACACCCGGCCTAATATTGCTCGACTTGTTCAGGATTCTCTTCAACAAAACAACATAAATGTCATCTCCGGGACGGCTCGCTCCCCTGATCTCTCACCAATCGAACACATGTTGGATGAGATGGATCGGCGCCTTCGACGTCAACCACGTGTACCACAGACACTCCAGGAACTTCGAAACATGCTCCAGCAGATCTGGACAGATATCCCACAGGACTTTGTGCGACGCCTGGTCCATTCCATGAGATGAAGATGTGCTGCTTGTATCGCAACCAGAGGTGGACACACACGCTATTGATTTGTAAATTGACATTTTGGCATGTTAATGGGGTTTTTTTATGAACTCACGCATTTTCTGAAGTCAGTATGGCAAATTAAACCATTTGAACACTTACATGAGTCTTTTATCTGTTGCAAACCGAAATTGTTTCTGATTTGGTAAAAAACATAACTTTGCATTAAATCTTATTCAATGTCACAGGAACTTTTGTTGTTCAGTATATATGGTGTGTTCAGTGACGCATCAGTGGCCAAAATGCCCCTTGCAATTCCCTACTTTGACTTGTGCCATATGTCCCCGTGTTTTTTGTTCAGGTGAACAATGGACATGCCTTTGCATGTGTTTGTGCATAAGTGGGGCAAGACACCTTCAACTTTTCGTGAACACATGGTATCATCATTTGATAGTGATTCATAAACACGTGGTAATGCTATAGACGGAATTGTACAATGGACTAAGCTGAGACGTCTAATGATTATTGAATTGTGTCGTCGAATGTAGCAACACTACCAGTATAGCGTCACTCGGCAGAGATGGCTGATTTATCTCGCTGGTAGATTGGGTTATGTCGCTGACAGTTATATAATAGTCATGTATAAGTAAACCAGACAGATGGAATTCAGCGGCCCAGTTGTCCCCGGAGTCCTGTGCTTGTCATCACCGCCGACTGAACTAACCAGCAGGTGGACTAATGACTTATTGTAGTTAGCGTACCCTGTCTGTGTGGCACTGTAATCCAACGCAAGCCTCTGTCAAAGCCTTGGAGTGACGATCGCCTTTTCATATAAATCCCTTTGTTAAGTTTGTTTGTGAAGACAGACATTCAGGTAGTTTAGTGAGGTCCCACCTCACCATATGATATAAAAGAATATGTAAGAAAAAATACATTAGAATATTGAGCCGTTCCAAACGGAACTACGAGAGACTATCTTATTCATTTATACTTAAATAAAATATTGAACTATGTTACAGTGAGGTGAATATTAGACAGGTTTATACAACTGACATTACGTTGTTTTAAAATATAGACGTTTTGGAAGATAAAAACATTCTTTTCAGGACGCGACAAAATAAACTTAGCTTTCTCGAGATCATTAATAGACATGAAACCGTATTGTACTTGCGTGCATTTGTTAATGCTGGGGTGGTTTCCTTCATCGGGGTATGACAGTGCAGTAAAACGTAATATCAATTAAATCTTTACAATAAAAAAAATGTGTCTCAGATAACGGACAGCTATCCTATCTTCCAGTTCCAACTCACTGTGGAGCAGCACCAAGATCTAGTAAGTGGCAGTGCCCTTCTATCAGAACACGGCATGTTACATCTTACAAAATTTAGGACCAAATTCATTTAATATGTGCGAAACTTATTACCACCTGAGCCAGTTCAATCATCCATTTTCCATTTGGTTTCCGCTGATTATGAAACTTATTAAATATAAGATTTGTCACTTGTCACACATCAAATGTGATAAGTTGTATATACAATTTTAAAATGTTGAAGGCTAAGGTGAGAATATTTTACATATACATGTACTCTAACATAAATATTTGGTTTCTTTTAAAGATCCAGAGGATTACTTCACATATAAATGTTACCGGTACCTCGATCTCGATCTAAATCGCACAAGCACCTATAAAAACTTGACACCCTTGTCCACTGACAAGACCGCCTCACTAGTCTAGTGGTAGAGCGGCTGCCCGAAAAGCGGAAGGTACGGGGTTCGATCCCAGGCCGCGTCATACCAAAAGACGTTAAATGATGGTACCTGTTGTTACCCTGCCTCGCACTCGGCATTAAGGGGCTAAAACAAGGACTGGTCGGCTCGGAGTCAGTATACTGTGTCTGAGTGGGGTATTCATGTTAAAATGCCACATGGTTTATCAGTGAGCTAGCACTATAAATCGGCATCAGTCCGGACTAGTACAAGCAGCCACACACACACACACGTGCATGCACGTCGCAATATAAATGCAATAATCTTGGACGCTACGTTAAACCCAATTTCACCTAACCTTACCACCGATGAACAAGGGTAAGACAAAGTATAAATACCCCATGGTGCAATATTATATTCAACAGTAGACCATACCATAGATTGACACAGCTTTGAATCAGTTTGATACTGCATACCACCAGGAGGTTGTAGTTAAGAAAACCAAGAGCTCTGCTCACTGAATTTACCACAGGTTAAGCTACACGGCATTATCTTAGTGTTCAGTTACAAACAAACCTAAATAATTATAGCAATGAGCAGTTTCTTACTTAATATCTCCACATGACGACAAAACATTAGTTTAATCCACCGGAAGACCTCAACAATGCAGTACTTTTGACTGTATGGGCATTGTGTTGGAGACACGCCGATTCTGTAGACAATCGAGTATAACATTGAGTTCGTTATCACTTAAACAATATCGTCTGCATTGGCCAGAATTGCAATTTTGGAGTCACCAATCTACACCCAATGATCAATTTCTAACGGTTAGGATAAGATAATTAATACACTGATTAAAAAGTAAGGGCGATAATGAACAGCCCTGTTTTACACCACATTGTCCATCTAACAAGGTGTATAACTACCATTAACACATCCTGACATTTCGTGTCATCTGTATACAGGGACATAACAGCTTTAAACATGTTTCCATTCACACCAACATTACTTAATTTATCTCACAGCAGGGTCCTATCAATACAGTCGTATGCCTTTTTCAACAGGCTGTAAAAGTGAATTTATATTGGGCCTTGCGGCTTTCTGTTATAGACGACAGACTTGATATGTGTTCAGTAGCAGATCTCAGCTTCCCCAAACCATTTTGATTATCATGAATGACTTTGTTTTCGTCAGCATAATCAGTGAGTCTATTGTTCAGAATACCACAGTAGAGTTTATATGATTCACTTGCAAGTCTAACACCACGGTAAGGTAGAGGGTCTCTGGGGTCGTCAGCTCTGGACAGAGGGACAGGCGTCATGCCCCCATTTGCTCAACTAGAGGATACATGTCCAGTCTCAAAACAAGTTGAGAATAATCGGAGAAGGTATATACTACTAATGCAAACTGTTATTTTCTAGTACATCTGCTGGTATATTATCAAATTCAGGCGATTTTCCCGCTTGAGACTGACTAATGGCGTATCTCACTTCGTCAAGAGTTGCTGGGTTATTAAAGTCTATCTACGTTGTCCTCCTTATTAGGGGTTAAAAGGTCCGAGCGTACAGTGTTTCAGTTTAACACATTCCTGTACGGGTGGACTCAATGCGTACCCTGTCTGTGTGGCAAGCTTCAGTTAAAGCATAGAGTTACAGTCGCCATTGCGTTAAGATCCCTTGTTGATGCATAACATGGCATACTGCACGTTAACTTTGTTTATGCATAACATGGCATACTGCACGTTAAATGTGTTTATGCATAACATGGCATACTGCACGTTAACTTTGTTTATGCATAACATTGCATACTGCACGTTAACTTTGTTTATGCATAACATGGCATACTGCACGTTAACTTTGTTTTATGCATAACATGGCAAATTGCACGTTAACTTTGTTTATGCATAACATGGCAAATTGCACGTTAACTTTGTTTATGCATAACATGGCATACTGCATGTTAACTTTGTTTATGCATAACATGGCATACTGCACGTTAACTTTGTTTATGCATAACATGGCATATTGCACGTTAACTTTGTTTATGCGTAACATGGCATACTGCACGTTAACTTTGTTTATGCATAACATGGCATACTGCACGTTAACTTTGTTTATGCGTAACATGGCATACTGCACGTTAACTTTGTTTATGCGTAACATGGCATACTGCATGTTAACTTTGTTTATGCAGAACATGGCATACTGCACGTTAACTTTGTTTATGCATAACATGGCATATTGCACGTTAACTTTGTTTATGCGTAACATGGCATACTGCACGTTAACTTTGTTTATGCATAACATGGCATACTGCACGTTAACTTTGTTTATGCGTAACATGGCATACTGCACGTTAACCTTGTTTATGCGTAACATGGCATACTGCATGTTAACTTTGTTTATGCATTACATGGCCTACTGCACGTTAACTTTGTTTATGCGTAACATGACATACTGCACGTTAACTTTGTTTATGCATAACATGACCTACTGCACGTTAACTTTGTTTATGCGTAACATGACATACTGCACGTTAACTTTGTTTATGCATAACATGGCATACTGCACGTTAACTTTGTTTATGCGTAACATGGCATACTGCACGTTAACTTTGTTTATGCGTAACATGGCATACTGCATGTTAACTTTGTTTATGCATTACATGGCCTACTGCACGTTAACTTTGTTTATGCGTAACATGACATACTGCACGTTAACTTTGTTTATGCATAACATGACCTACTGCACGTTAACTTTGTTTATGCGTAACATGACATACTGCACGTTAACTTTGTGTATGCGTAACATGACCTACTGCACGTTAACTTTGTGTATGCATAACATGACCTACTGCACGTTAACTTTGTTTATGCATAACATGACATACTGCACGTTAAATGTGTTTATGCATGGCATGGGATACTGCACATTAAATTTGTTTATGCATGACATGGCATACTGCAATTTCGAATATCATGGTGTTGAGTTTGGCTGTGCATATTTATTACGTGACAAATCCACACTCGAAAGCACGCTCTGAGCGCTGAGGTATCCCACGTTGGCGTTGTTAATCGATGTTTTCTGGAGTGGCTGAGCTTGTTCTGTTCTATCAATTCAGACCACGCGATAAGATAACTTGACTTCCACCGTGAAAACAGCTTATTTGTCAACCACCACTAAACAACCTCAGAACATCTTTACAAAGGGTATGTTTCTAGTACCAGGTCAATTCCTAAACACCAAGATGGACGTAACTAGTTCACGCCTATATTCGATTCATGATAGCCCCGACCTGAGTTTGAGTTAGCTTGTGTACAGAGTGTATATTCTGTAAATATTGATAATCGTAATTTTATATCGTGTAATTTGTCCACAAAATGCAATAATAACCTGATCAACTTCAACATAATAAGTAATTTAATTAATTCGGTAGTAATTTAATCCCTATTACGCCACGGCATGCAGGCCAGTGTGTTCGCTTAGTGACTGTAACTTTTCAAGGGATGTAGAACGTGAAGAATATCCACAGCACATGTGGGGCCGAGTCGTCTTATTACTCCCTTAAGCGTCTCATGATCCTATGAAGCCAAGACTTGCCCCGATTGTTTCCAGATTAGCCAGCACTAAACCCGTGACCGTGGGTTTTACTAGAGAAGTAATGAAACCTCTAAACACCGGTATCACCACGGGCTTTCCTCCAATAATAAGCTCACACGCCGTCCAATAAAACTGCGAAGACGTTAAAAGATAGTACTTGTTACCCTGCCTGTCGCTCGCCATTAAGGGGCTAAACAAGGACTGGTCAGCTCGGAGTCAGCATACTGTCTCTGAATGAGGTATTCATGTTAATTCATGCGTTCATGTTAATTCATGCATGGTGACACACACACACAAACAAAAAACAAAACACACACACACACACACACAGACACGTGTATGCACGTAGCTGTATAAGTGAAATAATCTTGAACGCGACTGTAAACCCCGTTCCCCCTCACAACATGCCAATAGCTGTTATCATTATTACGCCTCAAAACACCTTGGTACAGCAACACGAATATGAAGTTATGAGAAGCTGGACTAACATTTAGTCCCCAAAATAACGTTATCTTATTTTAAAATATATACCTACAAACTACACCAAAACAATCCAAATCAAGCCCAGAACAATCCTTAATTCCTCAAGCTACGGCAATCAAGACTTGCCAAACCGTTCTAGACTTTATTTGGTCTTCTTTTTCAATTTATTCTCTAAGGTCTGGGAGACAGACTACTGAGAACCATACAGTTGAAGTCTGTTCTAAAGCACTGTAGGTCCAGTCCGCAGAACAGGTCCGGTCAACCTTGTCAATATCTTCCCGAGGCAAGAGAGTTAACTGACTTTAAAAGTCCAGTTTCCACCCTTGCCGAACAAGGCTGGTATTATGGAGTTATATTTTGGCTAGACTAACGAGTCTATGCATAGTCCAATCAAAATCGCGCACCGAAATCGAAATCAGGTTCCTACACTGTCGTGCAGATTTCGGTCGATTGCAGGATTTGCAAAGCATGTGCAGCGCCAACTCGTTGTCAGCAGATATTTTCCAAATCTTTTCATGTTTTTAATCAAGGTGCTCACGTGATTTGATGCATTTCGCGATGTAAGACCCGTTTTATGACAATAGAGATCTTGGTTATCGATCAGATCGTCCTGACTCGGCGCCACCATTTTGTGTGAAACAAACGCAAGTGATGCGAGAGGTGGAATCTGATTGGTCCATAGGAGAGGCTTAGAAGGGACATAACTGGTAATAGCCACTGGTGGTGCTACGATCGAGCCCAGTAATTCCAGCCTAGTTGGGCAAGGGTGGAAACTGGACTTTTAAAGTCAGTTAACTCCCTAGCCCTGGGAAGATGCCTTGTCAACATCATTGGAATATTTGGATCGGTCGTCTAATGTATGGAAGTGTATTCATGCCACATTCTAAAACGAAATATCGTCAATTATTACACTTACATCGATTATACTTACATCTACGTAGACCATACCCACATCTACGTAGGTGATACTTTTATCTACGTAGATGATACTTCTCACATCTGCGTAGAAGATACCTCCATCTACATATATGATATTATAATCGTGAGTATAACCACTCGGTAATATTGTTCTCTAGTAGATGATACTTTCTTCTCCGTAGATTATAATATCATTCACTAAGAATAGCATCTACGAGCTGTGCACACAGTATGGTATGTAATAGGCTGGTATGATGAGTAATATATTGTTTAACATATATTCTATATTTTAATTCAGTTTGATTGTCAATGAATTTAGTGTCCCACAGGGCCAAAGCATGCATTTAGGCATCAAACTGTGTTTGACTGTGTCTTTACAAGAACGGAGAGTTTCCGAGAAATGCACTTTTGTACCTTAATAGCTTTCTCTTGCAATGGACGCTATTATTGATGGCTACAGGGAACTGAAGAAAATATTGCATGCAGGTGTGTACTTTGTACTCCTTGTCTCGAGAAATGAAGGTTGTTTTGAAAAACAGGTAAGGTATGCACATCCTGTATTTGTTTACGAACCTGAACGGTGAGTCACAGTTTTAATTAATCCTTGGGAAGAGACTACCTTCCTTTGGAATAGCTATTTGTGATATGAGTTACGGCATTCATCACAGGGACACGTGCACGTTACAGACTGGTCATATATTGTAGAGGAGTGGGGCCGGGGGTTCTGTTTCTTTCAAATATGTTGTGTTTTGTTGTTTTTTGTTGTTGCTAATTTGAACATTATATCGTGACTGGTCATTACAAATGCCCAAGTTGCAAAACTTATTGAACGCCCCTCTTATGTTTAAGGACAGAATAGGTAAATGTATGATGGTGGTTCTAAATTTTTGTTCACAACCAGATACATCAGATTTAAGCAGGAGATGATGGTCAAATATAACGATGGTTTAAAGTGATAATCAGTTTATCTAGCATTGAGTTAAAGAGTGCCTTTGGAAAAATTGAGCTTTACAATCACTGTCTTCGCAGTCAGTGGGTAAGTGAAGGGGTGAAAGTTATAAACAGTTAAGAATTGAGATTAAATATATTCTGTTTACAATCACAATGTGAGGTGAAAATCAACAACGCAGGACATCCCACACTCATGGCTTTTGCTGTCCAACAAATTCATCGCACCCATCGGAACACTATCGAAAGAAAATATTTTATGGGTTTTTTCAACATTGCTATTGGCTTATATAAATAATGTATATTGGTAACATGCTGAGAGACCTCTTGATGATCCCATCTGGGTGGCTACGGGTATATAAATCACTAATTACACATCATCGTGGATGTAACCATTAATGTGAGATACAGTATACACGCCTAGATGCCATTGCGCTGTGGTAGTGGGGTTTAGTCACCATCGCGCCAAGTGGCCCTGCGTCAGGCCAACCAGGTACAATATTGTCGCCTTTTACACATGCCATGTGTGCTTATCGCCAACTCAAACATGACCCACATATTGTCTTTCTCTCCATTAGAGACGTAAACATACATGTAAATACTCGTCTACATATTCATATACAAGGAGAAGGTGTTATTCGTTTATGATTTTATGTGAAAAAAAACATTTAAAACATTTGTTGCCTGTACATTTTTGTGTGCTTCCGATTCCATGTACACTACCGGACAAACGGGGGTATACGTCCATGTTTGATGGTAGCTAGTTATTAAAATGATCTAACAAAAAATGGTTGTATCAAGACTTTGAATGGTACATATGAAAAAGAATTCATGGCTTCCATTTGTCTCTTTGTCTCTATTTCTATTGTTATTCGTTATTCGTCTATTTCTAACTTGGGAATGTGGTCAATGAATGGCTACATTGATAAATGTAGACTACAATTATTAGGAAGGCTCTGCAATAACGATTGTAACTCAATAACAAAAGATCTATTTTGTGCTCACATTGCTAGCAACGCTATTGTCAATATTAACCAATCAATGATAATAAGTCCTGGCTTGCAGTTGTCGGCCGCCATCATCTGTCACCGCTAATGAACTGTTGGCTTCCCTTGTTAACTTCCCACCTTTGTTATCGTATTACTTTTGTTGTTCTCACAGGTATATATACACAATGTATATGTTTTTTTCTGCTTCATAGCATTTATTCACCTGATGAATGAAAAAGTACCTGTCAGCACCAATTAACTGTTGGCTTCCCTTGTTAAGTTTTCACCTTTGTTATCTTATTACTTTTGTTGTTCTTACATATACATGTACATGTCGTCTGCTACATAGCATGTATATACCTGATGAAGAAGTAAGTGTACACGTATTCTTCGTGATAAAGAAAGCGACATCCATAAATTCTCTTCCTAAAAAAATGTATAAGTACGGGTATCCTAGTGTTTGCAGTGTTTGGCGACTCGTAACGTTTTCATCCAATTTTCCAAGTTTAAAGTGTAACTTTCTTTCGGTCGGTACTTTAGTTATCCACATTATAAGTAAAGTGTGTGCCAACTATAAAATAAACTGTGCATACAGCGAAACACAGTGAACACACAACAGGGTGCAGCGTATTGAGTTGTGCAAACAAGATAAAGATGCGTCTTCAATCAGTATATTCAGCTTTACAAATATTGAAAGTAGATTTTTAACATTTCTACCAGTTCAACGTACGTAACAAGATCACCCAACATATCCTCATGTCGCACGGAAACATAGAAAATCATTTTTACCATCATCAAAACATGATTGGAATACGTCGGATGACACATTAAGATGTACTTAATCCTGAATTCATTATAAAAAGAAGTTACGACAAATACATTATTAGCAACGTACATCCTTTATTTCAATGTTCTGATACTCGAAAAAAACAAATCATCCACTGTGGAATGAGACTCAATTGCAGTGACCTGAATGGAGAAAAGTTTGATCGTTTTGTTGTTGCTGATCCTACGTGAAGTTGTGGTCTTTATTACAAAGATAATCTTCATTATTTATTTCAATGTAAAAGATATACGGATATTACATCAAATTGTTTCTTTAAAATAAAAGGTTATGATATTAAAACCGCATTGTTTTGAAATACATCAAATTGTTTCTTTAAAATAAAAGGTTATGATATTAAAACCGCATTGTTTTGAAATATAACTCTTACATTTGAAACAAATGTTAGACTCATAGAATCTGTTCATGCATATTTTACACAAACAAAACGCTTTGAAAGCCTTAAACAATGTTAGACATTTTGTACATTTATATATATTTGATGTTGAACCTTTTATCATCCACTGTGTGTTGTGATATAATTTTTATTATATAAACATTTTTGTATCGGAGAGATCTTTAAATAGGCATCGCTCCTGTTGATGAAACCATTCAGAAGAAAATCAAATATTGTTAAAACCAAGTTGGTTTTTACCGTTTCGTCTTCTGGGGCCGGCAGAGTGGTGGAGGTTTTTTCTCTTTTCAGAGTTTCGACATCTCGCGACACGGATATTTTACTGGAGCTTCGGACATTTAGATGGCCTCCTGTTTGCTGTGACTGTTGTATGTGAATGGACCACGGGTTGTTAGGGCGGGTGTGTTGGGTAAATGGTGATGATAATTTGACACTGCAATATTTCCAAGAACATGTGGGAGGCTTCTCCTTATTTGGAATGTGTTAATTTTATTTAAGATTAGAATTGTACACTTTTATATCGAAAATATGTATATGACCAGTTTATCAATTTATGATCTGAAATAATGCAAGATGATTATTACACGCACGCAGGCACACAATGATACACAGTTGTAGAAATACAGTATGTTAACAACATTGAGAATGTGATTTCACTATATTTCAATGGAATGGCTGTTTTTCAGGGGAGATAACTCTTAATACCTAAATGCACCTTTCGCCTTGTAACTGTGACAGCTGCGTAACGCCGCAGTCAGCAATATTCCAACTTTGTCACAGCGCTGTGTAAATGTTCTGTGCCAGGCAAACCAGTGGTTGACAGCATGAACCAGTCACGCCGTGGGGGTATGATGACTGACACTCATTCACGCATTGTTTCCACCAAGTCATTATTCGACGCTTACAATGTGTACTTTGGGCCAATTTGGTAACTGTTTTCCACGTATATAGTAGCCTGTAAACTGTGTGTATCTACACAAGCGTTTCTGTAGAAGAGTCTGACTTTGTATTTGTATTTACAAAACTGCCATGACACATGGAAGCGGGAGAGTCGAATCTTTACACAAACATGCATTTAGTATAAGCGGCTATTTTGTACCTTTAGCCTTCTCACTGATGAAAGGGCTTGTCGAGTCCCGAAGACTCGTGATATAGTGAGTGAGTTGGGTTTAACGCCGCTTTTAACATTATTCCAATTATATCACGGCGTGTCAGCTTGATGTGGGAGGAAAGCTCGAGGTGATGCAGGTCTCAGACGTTTACCATTTCGGTGAAACCCACGAGCACGGGTATGGTGTTGACAAACCTAGAAACATAATCGGGGCGAACCCGTATTCGAACCCACAATCATAGGTTTCTGACGTGCCTAAGGGACGCAACTCTGCACAGCACATCGCCTTAGATGGGCCACCCGTGCCCCCACTCGTGATATAAGTATAATACATATAGAATTAATATATAATATTATCTTTTCTGGAAGAGCACTACCAGCCCTATCGTTCATGTATAAAAGTTGCCGTCCTTCTAAATATAGGCGTCGTAAAAAGGCGACTATGCTTGTCGTAAGAGGCGACTTACAGGATCGGGTGGTCAGCCTCGCTGACTTGGTTGATGTATGTCATCCTATCCCAATTGCGTGGATCAATGCTCATGATGTCAATCACTGTATTGTCTGGTCCAGACTCGATTATTCACAGACCGCCGTCATATAGTTGGGATATTGCTGACTACGGCGTTAAACAACAAACAAACAAAATCTTAATATAGTCTTTGGCGTCTCGCAGCTTCTGCTCTACATCTAAACAAGCCAGATTAATGTTCAAGACTGAAGTTAGTTACAAACAGTTATGGACAACGAGTGAAACCCGTTGAGTCGAACCCCCTAAACTTTATATTATGATATCACCCACAGGGATGTAACTACATTGCACCTACATATTCGTTCTGGACATTATGGTCTATAATCGTCATATAACTCCAGATGTTTTAAATTATAAAATTATTCTTTCGTGATTAAAGTTATCTTCACTTGGAAGGTTCATAGTCCCGGCGTTTATTCGAGGTCGGTGTGTAAACGTTTCAGTATTGCTTCAGTTCTTGTGTTTTGTGCCTAAAGTTCAACCAGGTGCTAATTCAAGTCGGGCGTTTTTTCGGGGCTTCTGTTTATTCAGGGCTTGTGTTAGTAAAATTTGGCGTTTATTCAGGGTTGGCGTTTATTCAAGGTTGGCGTTTATTCAGGTTTGGCGTTTATTCAAGGTTGGCGTTTATTCAAGGTTGGCGTTTATTCAGAGTGGGTGTTTATTCAAGTTTGGCGTTTATTCAGGTTTGGCGTTTATTCAAGGTTGGCGTTTATTCAGGTTTGGCGTTTCTTCAGGTTTGGCGTTTATTCAAGGTTGGCGTTTCAAGGCGTTTTCAAGGTTGGTGATATTCAGGGCTGGTGTTTATTCAAGGTATTGCGGTTGTGCGAATTTGTCTTATATTAATGTTCACCTCAATTTTAAACATTTCAGTGAATACTCACTTGTACAAAATACAGTCACCTAAATAAGAGGCACTCGGTTAATAGTCTATGCTAAAAAGAAATTAAACATCGCTTCTGGCATAGTTTGACTATCGTCAGACACGTATCGCTACAGTCTGGTAGCCCTAACAGTATGCCTATTGTAAAGGCATCCTAAAACAAGTCACGGTGTTCAGGTAGGATTGCTCCATGTTATCGCTGTACACGCCAGTCACCTCGTTTGTGTTACATCCCTGATACTAGTTGGGATCCCCCCTGTATCTGTCTGGCAGACAGCCATCATTGATGTGATTCACGGGTACACGAGTAGATAGCGGGTCCTCGTAATGCAGCATCTGCCATCCGACACCATGACCTCACACTGTATCCCTTCCACTCGCGTTACTGCACCATGGCTGATGCGCAGATAGGCAACGCCAGGCTCATTAATACCACGGAGTTTTCTATTAGCGCTGCAGTTGGGATTTCCAAATCTGAGCCACCTCATATGCCTTGTATTACAAATCTGAGCCACCTCATATGCCTTGTATTACAAATCTGAGCTATCCGCTCCTTTTGTAAAAAGTAATCTGTGACTGGATAAGTTGGTGTAAAAATAAATTGGTTCAATGAAGACTGGGGTAAGAATAAAATGTGCAACCACATGAACCACCATATTTGAATTGTTGAAAATTTATGCCGAAAAAAGCAAATGTATTGATTTTCAAAGATAATTTGTCTAAGAACCCATAAGCAATTGTGTATTATGCTGTCTAGAATGTATTTAATGTATAAAAGTTTTAAATCAAATAATAGTTCGAAAAATAAAACCATGTCGAAGTATTTTTTGATAGCTGAAAAAGCGCCAGTACAGTTCAGTTTTATATATACTATTACTAACTTAAGATATATATTTTTCAAACATATGATAAAATAAACAGAGAGGTATAGTTTCTTTTGCCTCATCAGTTTATGTCACGCAGGGAGTACCCACACATGCATATACAACAGTATCATACCTCCATGTCAGAATGATGAGATCTGACTGGTCCACGTGATCTTGATAAAATACTGTGTATCCCGCCTTGGAGAGAAATACGTTTCTCAGCGGGAGGACGAATCCCTTATTCCCCGCCACGAGCAAGACAGGCTGCACGTGGATTTCTGAGGGGCAGAATAAATCCCTTATACCCCACTTCGAAGAAACAATCCGCACGGTTTTTCCGTGTCAATAAAAGTCACGTGTCATAGCACAAGTTAACCTCAGCTCCAACAGCTGTTTTCTATCAATTTTGAATTTGTTTTAATTCTTTTACAATGTCATATTAAAACATGTCGGTTAGATACATTCTTTGTAGCCTCCGGAAGACAAGCTGTCTGAAGGCTCGTGGTATGAAACCTCACTCCATGTACCCCTCGTGATCCTGCTACAAAGTTATAATGCATATATCTGGGTGCACGGAGAGTATCAGTTCAACACTTAGTGCAAGCGGGTTGAGTGGACGGTTCGACTGAAGCAGAGTTGACCTTTCTAGATACATGTTGCATTACCGTCATAAACAGTTAATCCGATTAAATACATCAATATGTTTAAAATTTCCATTACATATTTCAGCCAAAAAAAGGAATGTAATTAAATTTCGTGCACTACTGAAGCCGCGACTTAGTATCGACACACGATCCAATGAAATATTCACTGACTGCTGGTCATTAACGCTGTCAGTCAGTCCTGCCGGGCTGGAGGGTGTCATGGCACTCTTCTACTTGTGTTCCTGGGATAAATATTGTATTAGGTTGATGGTTCACGCATCAGAAGGAGCCTACACTTGTTTGTTCGCCATTTGGGTCTCCATTATGACAACAATACCTTCATTATTTATGTGACTTGAGGAAACAGTCCACACGACACTACTCCAACTTGGCTCAGCTAGCCCTTGATAAATGGATCCGGGTTATATATGTTCACCGGTCATTATCCGACTGAATGTTGTGTCACGCCGCAGCCAGCACTATTACGACAATACCGTCGGGGTAGAATAGGTGCCAAACAACATATGCTTCTTGTGAGAGGCGACTTAACTATTGGATCGGGTGGTCAGGGTGGGTCACGTTGTTGATAGGGTGTCATAGTATACCCCAACGGTGTGGGGCGGTGCTCATAATATCAATCACTAGGTTGTCTGTTCCAGGCTGTTCTTTACAGGACGCCGTCATATATAATATTGCTGTAATAAATCAACAACAAATTACATGAAACTACGGCGATGGGCGTCTAAGGCGCCGCGGTTCGGTGTGCAGAGTCGAGCGTCTCACTACCAGGAACCCGTGAAGATCCGGTGTAGAATAGGTCTTCAGCAACCCATGCTTGTGACCCGTGAAGATCCGGGGTAGAATAGGTCTTCAGCAACCCATGCTTGTGACCCGTGAAGATCCGGGGTAGAATAGGTCTTCAGCAACCCATGCTTGTGACCCGTGAAGATCCGGGGTAGAATAGGTCTTCAGCAACCCATGCTTGTGACCCGTGAAGATCCGGGGTAGAATAGGTCTTCAGCAACCCATGCTTGTGACCCGTGAAGATCCGGGGTAGAATAGGTCTTCAGCAACCCATGCTTGTGACCCGTGAAGATCCGGGGTAGAATAGGTCTTCAGCAACCCATGCTTGTGACCCGTGAAGATCCGGGGTAGAATAGGTCTTCAGCAACCCATGCTTGCCCTAAAAGGTGACTAACGGAATCGGTGGTCAGGCTCGCTGACTTGGTTGATGCATGTCATCGTATCCCAATTGCCTAGATCGATGCTCATGATGTCAATGGATTGTCTGACTCGATTATATACAGACTGTCGTCATATAGCTGGAATATTGCTGAATACAGCGTTAAACAACAAACAAACAAACAAGAACAAAAAAACAGCCAGGTTTGGATGGTGTTGAGATCAAATCCCTGATTAGGATATTGAGCCTCCTAGCACCATGCAGTGCTTGTTTCGCCAATATGGTAAATAGCTACGACCTCATCACTCTGGGTGTTCCTCCATCATAAAGCGGACATGTAGAGCGTGTTCTTACTGATATACTTTGAAGGCGACAAAACACCCTATATCACATACACGTGTACAGAATGTAAACCATTTTATCTAGATCTGGAACCATTTGAACTAAACTAGCTTAACCCCCATATTCCAAGTTTGTAAGTCACTACCAATACCTGCATATGTAACACGGGGCTCTAGCGCAGGTGACTCTGCACTGAAAAAGAGGACCAGTTAATAAGTGTGAACCAATTGTCACGAAAATACTTTCTTGCGGCATTATTTACTAATTAAACATGTGCCCTTTATCAGGACAGACATGGACACTGAATACCGTCATACAATCCTATTCACACGCCTGCTCGTTTATCACATAAGTTATCATCTATATGTAAATTGCATTTGTTGCATATATGCCCTTAGCCCTTTAATACAAATGTTATTACTTTCAGTGTGTAATGAGTTAAGTCGGACAGACTCGTAAATTCTGTTGAATTACAGTTGCCACGGCATCCCATATGTGGCAGATGTAAGTAAATCTCCAATATCCTGTGTGGGGCAATGTGGGCGATCTGGCTATGGAGGTCTCAGCTGGCAAGAAGCCGCTCTCTTCAC
Source organism: Haliotis rufescens (assembly GCF_023055435.1). Classification (NCBI taxonomy): domain Eukaryota; kingdom Metazoa; phylum Mollusca; class Gastropoda; order Lepetellida; family Haliotidae; genus Haliotis; species Haliotis rufescens. The sequence goes on from NW_025964353.1 coordinate 1,148,935, forward strand.
CCTCACCCGCCATTGTAAACATTCCCCTGGTTTTATGGTACATCGCTCGACCACCTCACCACATTACGCCACACCACACCACATAACACAACCCCACATCACCCAGTACCACACCACACCACACCACACCACACCAAACCAAACCAAACCACACCACACCACACCACACCACACCACACCACACCACACCCCATCACACCACATAATACAACCCCACATCACCCAGTACAACACCAAACCACACCACACCACACCACACCACACCACACCACTCCACACCACACCACACCACACCAAACCAAACCACACCACACCACACAAAACCACACAAAACCACACCACACAAAACCACACCACACCACATCACACCACATAATACAACCCCACATCACCCAGTACCAAACCAAACCACACCACACCACACCACACCACACCACACCACACCACACCACACAAAACCACACCACACAAAACCACACCACACAAAACCACATAACATCACACTACACCATACCACTCCACACCATACAACACCACTCAACCACACCACTGATGCAACCCCACACCACCTAGTATCACAACCCAACACCACACCGCCCTGACCCTATACATCCCAATTTTCCTCCACCCCGAGACTTAACTCTCCTTGGCTTTCAAGTTTATTCCTTTTCAGTTGAAGCACTTCTAATTTCTAATTTTCATCTGATTAAAATGTAGATTGATAGAAAACAGACTCTCAATGGAATGGCATGTGTCAGATATACACTTGACATATAGGGCGTTTTGAATTAAGAAATCACGATAAGTCCCTTGGACTAACATAGTTACATCCTTAGCCATGTCAAGAACAAGGCGGAGACGCAGATCAAGACGAAGACACAGATCAAGACGAAGACACACACACACACACAGATCAAGACGAAGACACAGATCAAGACGAAGTCACACACAGATCAAGACGAAGTCACACACAGATCAAGACGAAGACACACACATAGATCAAGACCAAGAGACAGATGCAGATCAAGACACACACAAACACACATACGCACGCGCGCGCGCACGC
>NW_025964353.1:1152500-1300000 GCF_023055435.1 Haliotis rufescens
AGATCAAGACGAAGACACACACACCGGTCAAGACGAAGACACAGATTAAGACGAAGTCACACACAGATCAAGATGAAGACACACATAGATCAAGACCAAGAGAGAGATGCAGATCAAGACACACACACACACACACACACACACACACACACACACACACACACACACACACACACACAGAGAGATCAAGACGCACACATGGATCAAGACGAAGACACAGATCAAGACGAAGACACACACACAGATCAAGACGAAGACACAGATCAAGACGAAAACACACACACACAGATCAAGACGAAACCACAGATCAAGACGAAGACACACACACACAGATCAAGACGAAACCACAGATCAAGACGAAGACACACACACAGGTCAAGACGAAGACACAGATTAAGACGAAGACACAGATCAAGACGAAGACACAGGTCAAGACGAAGACACAGATCAAAACGAAGACACACACACAGGTCAAGACGAAGACACAGATTAAGACGAAGACACAGATCAAGACGAAGACACAGGTCAAGACGAAGACACAGATCAAGACGAAGACACACACACAGGTCAAGACGAAGACACAGATTAAGACGAAGACACAGATCAAGACGAAGACACACACACACAGATCAAGACAAAACCACAGATCAAGACGAAGACACACACAGAGGTCAAGACGAAGACACAGATCAAGACGAAGACACAGATCAAGACGAAGACACACACACAGGTCAAGACGAAGACACAGATCAAGACGAAGACACAGGTCAAGACGAAGACACAGATCAAGACGAAGACACACACACAGGTCAAGACGAAGACACAGATCAAGACGAAGACACACACACAGGTCAAGACGAAGACACAGGTCAAGACGAAGACACACACATAGGTCAAGACGAAGACACAGATCAAGACGAAGACACACACACAGGGCAAGACGAAGACACAGGTCAAGACGAAGACACAGATCAAGACGAAGACACACATAGATCAAGAGGAAGTCACACACACAGATCAAGACGAAGACACAGATCAAGACGAAGTCACACACACAGGTCAAGACGAAGACACAGATCAAGACGAAGTCACACACACAGATCAAGACGCAGACACACACACAGATCAAGACCAAGAGACAGGTGCAGATCAAGACACACACACACACATACAGATCAAGACGCACACACGGATCAAGACCATGACTGAGACACAGACACAGATCAAGACGAAGACACAGATCACACACACACACACACACACACACACACACACACACACACACACACACACACACACACACACACACACACACACACACAGATCAAGACGCGCACACAGATGAAGACCATGACTATGACACAGACCCAGGTCCAGACCAAGACGCACACTCAGATCAAGACGCACACACACACACACAGATCAAGACGAAGATACAGACACAGATCAAGACCAAGACATAGATGCAGATCGACACACACACACACACACACACACACACACACACACACACACACACACACACACACACACACACACACACACACAGATCAAGACGCGCACACAGATCAAGACCATGACTAAGACACAGACCCAGGTCAAGACCAAGACGCACACACAGATCAAGGCGCACACACAAATCAAGACCAAGAAAAACAACCAGCTCGGGACCAAAACACGCACTCGTATCAAGACTAAGACACAGATCCAGATTTAAGACCAAGACACAGAACCCTCATTTCAGATCCTATCCACCTGGAGATCCACACCAAGTTTCAGACACGGCCTCCGGGCAGTCTGAGACCCAATCACAAACACAGGCACAGACGCACTCTTGACAAGCTCCTTAGCCCCCTCTCCCAGCCTCATCTATAACGCCTCTGTTAGCGTTCGCTGAGTTTCATCCCCTCAAATATTCTTGTTGGAATTCCTCCTTGCACCCCATCTTCCCCCTCTCTCGTCAACTACCAGGTCCTCTCTGATGATCGCTGACCCCCTTTGCTTCTTGCCCGAGGATATGATGAGGTTTCAAAAAGAGCCTCTGACCTTTTCGTGTAGGGATGATGTATATGTTTTGATTGAGGCCTGACATTAGTGTGATGGGCCCGGACCCAGGTGGTAGGAATCAGCGGACACATGGCTCGCACCGCGGCGAGGGAGCAGAACAAACGCTGGGGAATATTTAGTAATGACGTCAAACGCTAAATGTGCTGTCACCCCGAACTGGGATATGGTTTATGATTAATAACTTCATACAGGAGTTCTGAAGTTTTCGAATATTCTGTTTGCTTGTAATTTACATGTGGTGTGTTTCCTCAACGCTTACACCCCGCAATAGTTTTATTCAGTAGCTACAAAAAGTCCAACCCGTGAAGATCCGGGTTAGAATAGGTCTTCAGCAACCCATGCTTGCCATGAAAGGCGACTATGCTAGTCGTAAGAGGCGACTAACGGGATGGGGTGGTCAGGCTCGCTGACTTATTTGATGGATGTTATCGATGCTTATGATATCGATATTACTGGATTGTTGATATTTTACAGACCGCCCTCATATAGCTGGCATATTGCTGAGAGCGGTTAAACAACAAACAAACAAAACAAGCAAAAGTCAGTTCCGCAAAGCATTCCGGAAATTGATTCATTATTGATGGCATTTGACATTTTGGTCGAAATTGTATTCCCCTTATCAAGGAAAGTTGATACTTGTAATCGAAAAAACGGAAAATTCGAGATAGCAAAATATGACCTGGAAAATTGAATGTTCAGCGGGAACAAGAAATCCCTTCGAAACAGTTCGACATAAATGTACTGTTTAAGTGAATGGGTTTAAGGTTAAATGTCAGGGCTGTATAGTCAGTCATAGAGTGAGAGTTTACTGTTTAACGATAAACATGCAGTTCTATTGGCAACACATGTATTGTAGCAGGGTTGTGTTTGTGTGTATGCTATATATAAGGAGTACCAACAGGGGTAGGAGTGGTCGGTAGTGTATGATTTTTAGAGTTAACGAAAGAAACAATTGTGTAACGTTCATGTTTAACGCTTTTATGAGATGATGTCATGTTTTGTTTATTGTAATAACTTATCTTATTTGTTTTTCCATTACCTATCGATCACATCTACAATTATATTATAACGCGAAAAACGTATACAGGGACGTATAAGCGATGATGCAGACAGCTTGTGGAAACCTGCCATCCTTGTCTCCTGGCCAAAAAAAGATAGTGTTTATACTGGCAGCTGCATCCACACCACATGTAATGAACAGCTAATTACAAAACAACTGTGCCAACAGTAAAACTGAAGAACTGGATATATCCAATCTTTGGGTTCAAACAGCTTCGTTAACGATACAACGCAACTATTTTCCATCTAAACACTGGTCGTCTCTATTCAAAGGTTGTTTTGTATTCACGTTAAGAAACGATATTCGACGTGTGAAACCCTTGGTTTAGTATTATGCAAAATAGAATCATTATGTTAAATAATGAAGACAATGTATGGTTTAGTTTAGCAGAGATTGCTAGTGACTGTTGAAAGGGTGATGGGTGTCTTTCAGTTTGATGGGGAAAATTGTATATCATATTGTTTATGAAAATGGCTGCTTGTACGATGAAGATCAAATGTGATTATTCCAATAAATGCTAATATGATTAGTTTAGTGAGGATGGGGTACAGTGCGCGGCTTACCCGATATGACGTCGTGGCTGAATCCATGCACCTGCAGAGAAAGCGAGTGAACTGATGTTTAAGAGTTAATGAGTAATTTATGAATCCGACTGCATCTCTTGATTTTCTTTTAATTCATCAAATGTGTAAATCTACTTTTGCATCACAAGAAAAAAAAAATTCTACGTTGTATTGTGGCTCACAGTGAGGTTATTTAAAAAACCCAAATTAAGATAGTTATGTACCGATTTTAGAGCGAGTGAAATGCAAATCTCTTACAAGTTCATTCAGTTCGACATACACATGTATTTTACAATTTCTTCAATATTCACGCATGGAATTGGCAGAAAGCGAGGTTGTAAAGTAGTGGCGGAAAATAAGCTTTTAGTTGGAGCTTTTCACTTTCTGCTAACCAGGGACCTCAGTCTTCAGTTGTGCCTCAAAGCATTCCAGATTGACGTCATGCCTGTCTCACAACCAGGAGAGTTCACGAACAGAGGGAGACTCCTTCAAAACATGACTGATAACTTTTGTAAACTGTCGGGCAAAAGAAAGTATACAGTTGGAAATAAGATGTGAATAAAAGATAGCAAACCTCCTCAAACCGTTACTTGACTGTAAACAGAGACTGAAACACGGCAAAACATAAGGCCCCAAACCCGTATCACACACATCGCCCTCCAAATAACTATTTATTGTTTGTTTCATTAATGGCCACCTTCAAAAATGGATGTATACTTTTTTATCCGGCGGTTTATTTACAATGTCGATAACATGTGTTTTCAGATTTGTGGGTTTTATTGTGTATTTGATGCCCGGAAATTTCATTTGGAACCGACGATTTTAGCCGGAGGTTTCAAATACAAACACATGATGTTTATTTCCTAAATCATATCCATATGACGTCAAACATAGGTCTGTTCTACGTCAACAATGTAGAGCTGTCGTCCTTTATGTGTCTTCAACTTGCCAGGCTGTTCACATAACATACGTCTTATCTCTCAGTGCATACTCCCATCGACGGCAACTCTAACACCAGCGTTCATGTTAACGTTTGCTATTTCTCCAGTGCCAGTGATGGTAAGTGAGTGGGTGAGTTGGGTTTAACGCCGTTTTGAATGACGTTTCAGTTATTTCACAGCGTATACAGCTTCTTGATGGGAAACAACCCAGGGAGTTGCAGGTTTTAAACATTTACCACTTGTTGAAACGGTGAGTACGGGTATGGTGCTGATATACCAAGGATCGTAATCGGGGCGAATCTTGGATTCAAATCCACGCCCAACCAGGGGCGAAACTATCATTGTAGCAGAAAAGCAATTGCTTACACCTAAAAAAAAGCACATTTTGTTTTTACACTGCTGAAAAACCTCAAGTAAACCTCAATTTACCATCTATGCAGTAAAAATTCTACACGGTCGAACATGATATTTATCGTCTAACTTGAAAATCGGAACCTTTACGCACTTTAGGATTTTAGTGGTAGATGGTTTATCAAGTTGTCAGAGTGATGTCCCTTAAGCATTGTTGACACGATGCACGTTGTTATTATAGACCATCAACGAAAAGAGAAAGGCTATTAGTAATTTACCATCACATACTACGAATGAACATGTAAAAACATATTCAGATTTCATTTGTAATCATAGATGCTTCTTGAATGTAAGTCGAAAAATTGTTGGTGAAACACGTGTATATATTTATAGCCCAATAAAATATATGATAAATAAATAACCAATATTTGTTGCAAACATAAACGGTCCCGAAATGCAGGAAATAGCGTTAAAGAACATCTTATTTTTACAAATTTCTAGAGAAGTATGCCCCCAAACCCCTCCAGCGTGTTCTGGCGCCTCTAGCGTGTTCTGGCGCTTCGAGCCCTCGTAAAATTGGTTTTGCCTACACTTAAGATTAGCCCAGTAGCGCCACTGCCAGCATATCCTTGCTTGGCTAAGAGACGCAACTCTGCACGACGAGCAGTGGCATCTAGCCCCCATTTCACGAGTGAATCCAACATCAATCAAAATACAGCTTCACGAGTAAATTTGTTGCATGTAACTTTTCTGTGTACCTTTCTGCTAATAAATCCATTTCATTAAAAAGTACCATTCAACATAGACTTCATTATATTTTTTTAGGTTCGATTTGGAAAAAAAAACGTTGAAAGAAGAGGATGATTTTGGTATCACAAATCTTAGCCTCTTTATCACAGAACAAAGCTCCTTTCAAAATCTGACACCACAGCGTCCGACCTATCTTAACGCATCAAGAGATACGAGTGTCCCCCAGACTCTGAGTCTCGGGGCTTTGTTTTTATAAGGTCAAATAAACAACCAGTTTGTCCTCCCACGTAATTAAGGCAATGAATCCACTGATGGTGACCACCAGATGACAAGCAGCCAAACCAGGATCTTGAAGCTGACACACACGGAAACATATCTATCTATCCGCCCACAAGATCCATTAATGTGACGTGATGCCATCAGACCATGCATGTGATTCACATTGTCATTTACATAGAGGTCAATATGCAATTTGCGGACACATAGCCCTTGGCTATGAAAAGAAGTTTTCAAAATTTGTAGAGTGAGTGAGTATGCTTTTACGCCGCTTTTAGCAATATTCCAGCAATATCATTGAGGGCCCACAGTCGGGCTTCAGACATGCCCATCTGGGGAATCGAACCAGGTACTCTCGGCGTGACTAGCGAACACTTTAACTACTATGCTACTTGACCGCCCCTCAAACTTCGTAGAACGTGAGAATAGTCTCAATGTGTATCTGAAACATTCGGGGCGGTCGGGTAGCCTAGTGGTTAAAGCGTTCGCTCGTCACGCCGAAGACCCGGGTTCGATTCCCGACATGGATACAATGTGTGAAGCCCATATCTGGTGTTCCCCGCCGTGATGTTGCTGGAATATTGATAAAAGCGGCGTAAAACAACACTCACTCACTCACTCTGAAACATTCGGGGGGTGAGAGACGTCCCAAGTACATACGGCTTTTGTAATGGACTAATGAATATGGGATTGTCACACTGTGTGCAACCTTGCTGAGCGTATGTCGTCGTATCCGATGGTGTGATTTTTGCTGTCAACCACATGTCTGCCTGACTCAGACTCGATTTTGTCATACAAAACTGGCTCCCACAGGAGATATCGCGATCAAGCGATATCTACACTGTAGATATCGCTGCAATGAAATTGCATCACAATTCTATGCAGACTATTGTGACGTCATTGGTTACCATGACGTCACAATCAAATGACATCACTAATGGCTCTGCTTCTGAAGCTGTTAGCAGCACTTTTTACACTTTAGACACTGCTTATTACAGTCTACAAACTGAATAAGTTGGAAGAATGATGTTGGATGATAAATAAAATCTTACCCTCGTGCCTTTTGATATCAAATATATCAACACTCGTTCATAAAAGTGGAAAAACTCCTCGGTAAGCCTTAGTGTTTGTTTCACTTTTATCAACTCGTGTTGATATATTTGATATCAAAAGACACTTGGGCGAGATTCTCTATATACACTCTTCAAAAAAAGAAACGCACAGGTCGATTTTTAGTAAATTTATTTTACCTTATAAAGTTCATATATTTAATTTAATATCATAGATACAAATATGAAATATGTTGTCGTTGTACCAATGCATTGAAAACTGTTCACATGTCATGTCATGTCACATAAGTCCACAAGGTAGCGCTGAACTCAGTAGCTCGTGTGACCACCCCGGGCAGCAATCACTCCTCTACATCTCCTCGGCACTGATTGGATAAGTGTACGAACACGTACACGTCGATCGAGTTCATCCAAGAGGTGATCGATTGGGTTGAGATCTAAAGATCTCGACGGCCAGGACATGGCATTGATGTTGGCATTATGAGGTAGTCTACCGTGCGCGGTGGAGCGTTGTCCTGTTGAACAGCTCCCCCTGGCGGTCAATGATTGGAAGAAGGTGAGGTTGAACAATTTGATTCATGTAGCGATTTGCTGAACCACAACCAACTCAGATCTCGTGGTGTAGGATTGGCCCCCAATACCATGACACTACCGCCACCGAAATTGACGAATTCATGTACACAATGTGGGGCAAAACGCTCATTTCGACGACGATAAACATGTTGTCTTCCATCTCGCCGGTGAAGAAGAAATCGTGATTCATCATTTTTTTCAATTTCCAAGGCTGTAAGATATGGCACCAACGCAAGCGTTGCTGTCGATGGATCTGTTCCAAAACAGGGACAATAACTTGTCTTCTGGGTCGGATTCCAGCCTCGCGAAGATGGTTCCTGGCAGTCTGGTCCGATATCCTCCTCAAACCAGGGATGCGCCCTGCAGCCTCTGTAACTGTGGCATTGCGATGACGCAGGTGGAACAGTCGAATGTAGCGATCCTGTGCAAGGGTGGTAACTCTTGGTCGGCCGGTTCTCGGACGGTCTGCAGTTGAATTGAACTGTGTGTATCGGTCCAAAAGGCTGCAAATGGTGCTGTGGTGGACGTTGAAATGGCACGCAACAGAAGTCTGCTATTCCCCTCTTTGGATACGTCCTGTGGCTATGTTCCGATCGGCAGCGCTGAGACTCGGCATTTTCGAACTTGAATTTTCGAAAAAATTTGACAATTGAATGACAAATTATTGGCTTATGCTTGCCTTTTTATAGCCACTCCCACGAGTTACGGATGCCATAACTTGCACGTGCATTTTGCTTTACTGTTTTCCTCCATGACATTTTTGAACAAGTGTGAAAACAATGCTGTTTAAGACATTGCAAAACGACAATCGCACCGTTCGTCGAATATCAGGCCAATAACATATATCCAATTTATATACCGGATTTTTTGTGTAATAATGTTCAATGAACTACATACTACCTGTGCGTTTCTTTTTTTTGAAGAGTGTATATGCCGTGATATACCTAGAATGTTACAGACTGTGGCGTTAAACAACACTCGCTTATAATACACGTATTAAGATGTATAAATTTCAATTCGTGTGCATGTGATCATGGATCAGGTAGCCAAGACATATTCTTTAGTGTATCGTGTTTGGAATTTTCGGGAAGTCCGTTTTCAGGTGAGTGAGTATGGTTTTACGCCGCTTTTAGCTATATCACGGCGGGGGACACCAGAAATTGGCTTCAAACATTGTACCCATGTCGGGAATCGAACCCGAGTCTTTGGCGTGACGAGCGAACGCTTCAAGCGCTAGGCTACCCGACCGCCCGTTTTCAGGTGATGATGAATTTATATTAAAATATACAAAATCAGCCTTAATGTTAGCAAAAATTCGAAAACTTTATTCATCGGTGTAACTTAAGAATAGTTATTTTTAGAAATTAAAATGTGTATATACAATGCAACGAACAACGAGAAATATAATCTTACGCCTTGATCGTATCAAGGTTTTTGATTCGTCTCAGCTGGGCACGATATTCATGAATTCTGTCTTAGATCAACCATCTCACAGTCGATACGGGGAACTCATAAACTTTACTGTTTTTATGGGTTTTTTCAGTTTCTGTGATTAAGTTTTGGGCAATCTCATCATCCAGAACCGACAATCTTAAATTTAAATCAGGTATTGCTCACTGCAACAGACAAGCTTGTCGTTTATACAGACCGAAGCACACATCGTCGCATGGACACGTGCTCAATGATGACATGTCATTAAGTGCTTTCACTAGATATTTAACCAGGAGGTTTATCAGATCGAATTTCCCTGAGGTGGATAATTGTCGTTCCCGGTGCGTACTTTTCTTCTCTTACATGCAACTGTTACATTTGATAGGGGCGTGGTAAGCTTCTGCATGTTTCGCCAATTTAAAATGGTCGTTATTTTCCCATTACGTTTGTGAAAAAGGAGAAGAGTTGGACTCTTTTAAACAAAAAATGAATGTAGATAGCATCATGTTTTTAACAATACATTACATCGTCACGTATTAGGGGCACCGCACAATCACTGTCTGGGGCTCTGCTGTGACCGGTGATGACCCGGATGCAAGAAGACTTTGTACTCAGTATGGGAGACCATCGAGGACATTTTTACTGTTGCAATTATTGCAATAGTTCAAAACACTATCGCAGTACGCATGTACCACTGTCGCTATAGTCGTGCTATAGCTTGATGAGTACCGTTATACCTTCTACCCACCTTGTTTGGGCATGATCTCTAACATCCGGGTTAGAATAAGTCTTCAACAACCAATGTTTGTAACAGGCGACCATGCTTGTCGTAAGAGGCGGTATCCCAATTGCGTGGATCCATACTCATGGTGTTCATCATTGGATTGTCTGGTCCAGACTCAATTTTTACAAACCACCGGCCGTCATATAGCTGGAATATTGCTGAGTGCGGCGTAAAACAACAAACAAACAAACATGGTAAGGGGAGGTAATGCTGATTGTTGTCTGATATGAAGTCATGTTTTTGATCAACACCGACATGTCTCACCCATGGTGTATTTAGGATCAAAACGAGTGAAAAATTGTTCATGCATCACGTATTTATATCGATACTATCGATAGTGTAGCGTGAAGTTAATGTTAAAGTTGTTTCTTGTTTGACGTCGAGCTCAGCAATATTCCATCTATATGAGGGGGCACGGGTGGCCTAGTCGTCTAAGGCGCCGCGATTCGCTGTGCAGAGTTGCGTCCCTTGGGCGCGCCTGAAACCTATGATTGTGGTATCGAATCCCGGTTCGCCCAAATTATGTTTCTAGGTTTGTCAGCACCATACCCGTGCTCGTGGGTTTCACCGAAGTGGTAAACGTCTTAGACCTGCATCACTTCGGGCTTTCCACATTAAGCTGACACGCCGTGATATAACTGGAATAATGTTAAAAGCGGCGTTAAACCCAACTCACTCACTCACTATATGACGGCTGTCTGTAAATAATCGAATCTGGACTAGACAATAGAGTGACTGACAACATGAGCATCTATTTACGCAATTGGAATACGATGCAAAGCACCAACCAAGTCAGCTGACCTATCCCGTTTGTATTGCTTTTCGGCCATGATATATCGCGATGCACCGGTGATTGAACTTCGATAATCTCTACACTTCCTGTTTGACTATGTACGAAAAAGAGAACAAAACTAAACTAAAATCAGTTCAAGTCGATTTTCTCCACGCAAGAGTGTTAAAGGTTACAACCATAACGGTATGATATTTTCATTCGCATCTGTCATTATGATCTAAGTCTAATTATTGTCTTAGTTTCATCCCACACGCCTCCAACATGTAGTAACGGATTTCCGACCTCGGATCCCAGATGACGCTGCAGAAGCGTAACTCGAACAGTGGATGTCTTTATATAGAGACGTGACTTTGCACACGGCGCTCTCGGCAAACTTCGCTGACCGGAAGAAATCGAGGACATCCGAATTATGTCATTCTTAGATGATTTAATATAGCATTTCATATATTATGACGCTACGAGTTGGTGGGAGTGCTCTAGACTAACCTCGACATGCGTGTTTTCGGACATCTGACGTCTGTGTGTAACGTAACTGGTCATGACTTACACACTAATACAGTGAATTTGACCTGGCTGCAGTGGAGTAAACGTTTACCCCGCGACCATGATACCTCGGACGACAGTCACTACATGGACAATTGGTTCTATTTTTTTAAAGATGATGCTAGTACGATAAGCATGTTATACCTTATACATGTAGTTTGGTGAGGGGCGGAGGGGAAGGGGATTTTGGCCAAGGGTTGTATAAGAGGCCATAATTCGATGTGCACAGTTGTGTCCCCTAGCCGTACCAGGGTTGCTGGTTCGAATCTCATATTAGTCATGATTATTATTCTTGTTATGTCAACAGAATATAGGCTTGTGGGTTCCTCAGAGAATAGACCCTCGAGAATAAATTAAAAAAGAAGTCGAACTCAAGTCTAGAATTATTTGGCAAGTCTAGATTGCCTCAGCTCTAGGATTAAATTATTATTCTCGGCTCCATTTGGATATTATATTTATTTTTATTTTGTAGAAATAGTCCCAGAACTGATTTCCGGGACTACATGTCAGCCTACCGCACATGGGCCCTTTGCGTTCAATTGCCTGAATACGTGTGGTAGCAATATACAACCCTGAGACTTCCCACACAAAGAATCAAAGGCTTGTCCTTGACCTGAATCTGCAGGCGTGGTTTCGTGGTTTACCATTTCTGTTCCACGGTCATTTGCACAGGAGCTATTTCGACACTCCTTCATTCTAACAACTTGGCGTTCCAGGCCTCACGTGCGCTGCACGCGAGCGTTCTTTTAATTGTCAGTTGTGGTTGAGTGTGGGCGGGGGAAACTTTTCTCCGGAAAATGACCTGTTGGATGAGAGCGACTTTTTCTAGACTTTTGAAGAGTTACGGGATGTCCGTCTGACACATGGAAATTACGTGTAAACAAATTGTAATTCATTTAATATAGCTCCGGCGTGTTAGAACCAACACACCTGAAGTAACCGAATGTTGCTTGAGACAGGAATTCGTAGCTCTACACAAATAAACCCATAATAAATATTGCCTCATGTATCCAACGACGCCGACGGCCGACATGGATTAATACAAAATACATGGATGCTTATTTATGTACAACTATTTAATTTCTGTGCTTTAGAATATCAGAATGTGACGAAAATATTGTAATGTCATAGAATACATGATGCAAAAGACAGTAGTAGTAGTAGTAGTAGTCGAAGTATTGTACGTTGTAGTAGTACGTTAACGTCGCTTGCAAGATTATCGCACTTAAATAGCGCGTGTGCGTGTGCGTGTGCTTGTGTGTGTGGTAGTAGTGGAGGTAGTGGTAGTAGTAACAGTAGTAGTTGTTAGTGGTAGTGGTGGTGGTTGTTTTGGCATTGGTGGTAGTAGTAGTAGTAGTAGTAGTCAGCGGTGGTGGTGGTTGTTTTGGCATTTGTAGTAGTAGTCGTCGTCGTCGTAGTAGTAGTAGTCGCAATAGTAGTCGTCGTCGTAGTAGTATTAGTAGTAGCAGTTGTCGTCGTAGTAGTAGTAGTAGTCGCAATAGTAGTCGTCGTCGTAGTAGTATTAGTAGTAGCAGTTGTCGTCGTCGTAGTAGTAGTTGTGAGTGAGTGAGTGAGTGAGCGAGCGAGCGAGTGACTTTAGTTTTACGACGCTTTTAGCAATATTCCAGCAATATCACGGCGGGGGACACCAGAAATGGGCTTCACACATTGTACCCATGTCGGGAATAGAACACGGGTCTTCGGTGTGGCGAGCGAACGCTTTAACCACTAGGCTACCCCACCCCCCCTAGTAGTAGTAGTAGACAAACAGCATGAAATTGCAGCAGTAGGAGTGAAAGTAGTCATAGCATGTGCCCTATACAGACAAGTCCTAACCCCCATGCATGAAGACAGTCACAAAGGTTTACCCCTCACCCTACATGCCCTCACCACCGTCCCCCAACCACCCCTCCACCTCACCCCCACAACCACCCCTCCACCGCACCCCCCAACTACCCCTCCACCTCACCCCCCAACCACCACTCCACCGCCTACGCTAAAAACTAAGTGCGCCGTTACTGTGAAAACCGGTAGGGTTTTGTGGCAAACACGTCTGTGGCCATTTGGAGCTTCCTGTCATCTGCCATCTGTAGCACTTCCTTCGCGGTCACCGCCAAGGTTAATAGGTCACGGTGACCTCACCAACACACGTGTTCTTCATCATTGCATCCTCAAAAACACAGAAATATATATATTTCAGACATAACAACGAATGTTTTCATGGCGACATCGGGAAATTATGCTGTAGGACAGTAGCGCCATATTTGACCTTGATTTCCGAGATTATCAGATCAGTATGGGTACAGTAAGATTCCAATCAAGGTGAATTAACAACGATCATGAGTTAGAAATATGTCAATTATGCGCATATTTCCACACCACACAGGGGCATGCTCAAAGAGATGTTATTACCCCGGTTATTGGATCAGTGTGCACTCAACAATCATTCTCAGCTCCCTAGGGAGTATACAACCCATGCTGCCTGTTAGGCGCTAGGTGGTTAACAACCACTCATCTCATCCTACCGGGTACCCATTCACTGCAACATGAACAGAGGCACATTTCGAACAATGTCACTTGCCCAAGGTGACACCACCATGTGTGTTACACGTGCTTCAATGGGGGCAGGACCCAATCAGTTTTACGTTACACTGACAGCACGTGGTCAAGGTGGGTCAAGAATTATGAATACGGGTGGTGAGGTCAAGCAAACAATCGCGTCACAATGCTTTGCAGACCACTGTAATGTCATCGGGAACCATGATGCCACAATGAAGTGGCATCACTAATAACTCTTCCACTGAAGATGGTTAGATGTACTCTTTTACACTCAAGACTTAAAAAGTTGAAACAATTATTTTGGATGACAAATATAACCGTGTCTTTGGATGACAAATATATCAACACTAGTCGACAAAAGTTTGACACTTCTCGGCAAACCTCGGATTATTGTTGGTATATTTGATATCAAAAGACACCAAGGTGAGAGTCCCTATATACAATCGGTTAATCTCTGGATTAATGATTTTTCATTACAAGAAATGAAGAAGAAGAAGAAGAAGAAAAATATAAGACAGACACATACATCCCATTCTCGTATTAATGTGACTCTTCTACTTTGAAATCGGTAATGTAATTACACCAAAGGTGTCTGTATTGCGTCAACAATAGAATATACGAATGACGTCACAATAGTGTTTATATTACGTCAAAAACAGTGTCTTTACTACGTCAACAATGATGTCTGTAAGTTCGTCAAAAATTGGATTTGTATTGCGTCAACAATAGTGTCCGTACTTTGTCAACAATAGTGTATGTATTACGTCAACAATGGTGTCAGTATTACGTCCACAAGGTGTCTGTATTACGTCAACAATGGTGTCTGTATAACGTCCACAAGGTGGCTGTGTTACGTCAACAATGGTGTCTGTATTACGTCCACAAGGTATCTGTATTACGTCAACACTGGTGTCTCTTTTACGTCAACAAATGTGTCTGTATTACGTCAATAACGGTGTCCGTACTTTGTCAACAATAGTGTATGTATTACGTCAACAATGGTGTCTTTATTACGTCCACAAGGTGTCTGTATTACGTCAACACTGGTGTCTCTTTTACGTCAACAAATGTGTCTGTATTACGTCAATAACGGTGTCCGTACTTTGTCAACAATAGTGTATGTATTACGTCAACAATGGTGTCTTTATTACGTCCACAAGGTGTCTGTATTACGTCCACAAGGTGTCTGTATTACGTCAACAATGGTGTCCGTACTTTGTCAACAATAGTGTCTGTATTTCGTCAATAATGGTGTCTGTATTACGTCAACAAGGTATCTGTATTACGTCAACAATGTTGTCTGCATTACGTTTGTATTTGTTTGTTTTTTTGTCTGTTTGTTTGTTGTTTAACGCCGCACTCAGCAATATTCCAGCTAGATGACGGCGGTCTGTAAATAATCGAGTGTGGACCAGACAGTCCAGTGATTGACATCATAAGCATCGATCCACGCAATTGGGATACGATGACATGTACCAACCAAGTCAGCGATCACGTTAGTCGCCGCTTACGGCAAGCATGGGTTGCTGAAGACCTATTCTAACCCGGATCTTCACGGTGCATTAAGTCAATAACTGTATCTATCAACTCTGGTTGAATAAACTCTGATTCTCATGGCTAAGGATCACACTTTTTATTTATGTGAACATACGTTGATGCAATGGTTGTCTATAATACTCACGTTATCAGAGGTGAAACAAAGCGCTAACAGACAGTCGTCATGCACTTTTATTACTTGCCCGTGAAGAGATCACCCGTTTAAAAAACTTACAGCTGTATTATACATTGTGTAATACCAAAACGCGTGCTTATGTACTCTCGAAACACGTTTCACGAACAAATTTTGAAAGCTCTCAACATCCCTTGGCTTATTCAACGACATTGCTTGTGGAGTTGATAGATCACTGAGAGGAGCTTATGCACACTCGATGACCCCAGCAACCTTGTTGCTAGGCTGACGTCACATGGCATTGTTTCGCCGATGGATCTTGCAACAAAATTCCACAAAATACGTCATCGGATATTGTGACGTTATTGTTAACTTTGAGGTGCATGGCCCGTTCCACAAGGCGATCGCAACGACAGTCGTTAGTCGGTTAAAGTATGTGAGTTGCGATAGTCTTAGCCCTACGATAATTTTGTGAATACTAAAGGTGGACCGTTGTATGGTATTAATTTCATACGTTTCAACTTTTGACGTGTTTGAAGTATTATTCTGTTAAACTCAATTGGACTATGCCGTGGATCGTGTAAGTGTCAGCCTATTCATACTCAACAGTATAATTCTAAAAACGTTATAAATGGAAAGTAATAAATATAATACTAAACTCGCTCCCGTGTAAAACCAACTTTATGAAACTCGTGAATAGTTGTGGTATCTGACGAGCGTTTAGTATTCTATATTCTATATTAATGAGGGATATTCTATATTATGAGGGAATGATGGTGTGACGAAACACTTAATCATAATGATGATTGATTATTCATCCACAACCACCAATAATTTCAGTGATTACGCCATTGATAAAACATGTAATGTTCCCTTGTGGTTTGTGTCATGCCACAAAGAAAATGATACGTTTACAGTTTCTCATTTCATGATGAATATCCTCAAAACCGCAAGGAATTCGTGATGATTTTGCAACCTCTCCTCATCAATGTGCTATAAATAGAATAATAAGGGGAATCCATGGATTCCACTGTTTCCGCCCACGCAGTTTATCACATTATACGGATGGGGGTAATATTAGTGAGAACAAGTTAAAATCACTGAATGGCATTTGGGATTTGTTCATGGATTATATCAATGTATTCTCAAACATCATTTCTAATGAGATTTTGAATTTTCTTCAATCCATATAATTACAGTATGTGTTTGCTGTGCAGCAAATTTACCACGTAAACAACAACCTATCCCCCCTTTCTTTATAGATTCTTCCGGAGATAGTCACATCATTTCAACCAATCAGAAGAGAGATGCATGGCCCATACGGTATCAATGTTGATTATGTTATGGCTGACGGAGTTAGTCACTTAGCTTGTGTATTCTCCTGATGTAAAACGCTCTCGTCTGCTGATCACACACTATGGAGTTACCGGGTCTTTTGTCTGTGATATTTCTTCACGTTTTCATTCCAGTATGGGGTAAGTATGCATAGTCAGAGTCGATTGTCGCGATTTTACGACATACGGACATGTGTTCTGCCAAAAATATTCCCACCACGACTATTGTCGAGAGCGTGCTAGCGAGCTCTGCCCTCGCCTTCTGTTAACGATGCCATTCTGTTGACAGAGTTAAAGTGACGAACATATCCGTTCACTTTGTCATATAATAGTTAGATTTTTGCTTGACAGTGCTGAAAATATCAACACGTTTTGATGTCAAAGGAAAATCGACAATGGGGTAGACTTTCCTGATATGTAAACAAACGTAAACATATCCAAAATTTGACAGACTTTGCAAGTTCACACAAGATGGGCGTGGCACGTTATACAGATATATTGACAAGTCCTTGTAATATTTAAACCCCGAATAAAAGCACATGATAATATTACCCAAATTAAAAATACAATTAGTAGATCTAGTTATTGTATAGCCTACCGGCATTGATATATTAAAATGTAACTTACTGTTCAACTACAAGTCTACTTATAACTACCACAAACTACAGAGAAACTATATATCAAATTATAGTCTTTGGGATTTTTATTCTTGGGTTTTAGTGATGGTATATCATGATGTCTTCATACCAGTGACAATAACAGATATTGTGTACATTTGTTATCACATATATCATTATATTCACCTATAATCATGATAATAACCCATAGCAGTAGGGATTCTTCAGAAAATGGGACAGACATCTTCAAGGCTTACTCGGATTGACATGATGTTTGACACCACACCGTTTCACTGCTTTGTGTAGAAAAAAGATGTGTATGTGTGTGTGATAGTGTGTGTCACACAGACTTGATAGGGGATTATTGAAAGATGTGATGCCTGCAGATCAAAGTGCATGCGGCTCTAAAAGATGTAAGCCAGCTTTCAAGTGTTGACAAAACCAGACACATCCAGTCACAATCCAACACAGGTTTAAGTAGTGGACGTACGTGTTTGTTTTATGACAGTTTTCTGCTGTAAAGACTTGCTTCTTTCAGAAAATTACCATTGGAATGCGCGAAAATATTCTTACTTTTGCTGTTAGAACATCAATGGTCATATAGTGTTGGGTTCATAGCTAGTTGAATGGAAATAAGTGCGTAATTACCTAATCAGGAGTCAGCTTGGTAATTTCACACAGAGCCCTAATTAGTCGGCACCCTGTCACTTGACAGCCATCAAGCATGTAGAATAACCTACTTTTTGATATATGAAACAACAACGGAGAGAAACCACTGGCTTTATGAGGCTGTAAGTTGGCCATATAATGGTTATAGCATATGTTAAAATCAGCATGATAGAAATGTTTTCAAAAAGGAGCAAGAAGAATGGAGTGATGAGACATCTTGTTCCGTGACCATGATGAGGACAAATTAAGAAATACTATCTAGTCAGTCAGATGGTGGAAACCAAGGCAGTTCTCCACATTAGAGCTCACCTGGGTCATTCAGTTGGGCTCCTATTGTGTTTGAATCTAAATGTTTAACTTTTAAAATTAGGGTTATGACAAGGACCTTGTGACTTTCATGGTGAATTTCAAACACTGCAAATGGTCCTTGTGGTATTCTGATATTAAACATTAATGATTCAATGTGTCACAAGATTAATATTACTTTAGAAAAACTTAAGGACCCCCTTTGAGAAAATGTTGCAAATTAGCCACGAGAGGCAACTGCAGGACAAACACACGGGGGTTCTTCATGTTCTTGAGGGTTGCTGCTGTAGTATTTGAATGGAGGGACATTAGGGCTATGAGTTTCAGGGTTGAGGGGTTACAGAAATATGATATTGACGCTGGACAGCTAAGAAACCCTGGCTTCTTGTGAATTAGAAACAGCTTCAGAAGTAAGGGGAGCCAGCTGTCTGTAACTCCTGCCACAAGTCTGAACTTAGTCTTGCATCATGACTGTATTTTATGGAAAAAACACAATCTAGATGTTTATATACAAAAGCAAGTCTTAGCTAGCTCTATGAAATCAGCTTCAGGAAAATTATTTGTTTAATTTTAGAGTCGAGAAGGGTATTGTGTAATATAACATTTCATAGACTAAATGTTAGTCTACTCTAGTCTGAACTCTGAGTCTAGGAAATAGGATGTTTGTTTCTGGCTGGTAACAAATCTCCACATGTAACAATTAACTCTAAAATCAATGCAGACAGGCATATTTTGGCATAAAGCTTGTGGCACAGCGATCACAGTTGAAGATAAGTGAACTGTAGATGAAAGGTCAATATTGAAAACAATAGTCACATCACTCTTGCATAAAGCAATCTAACGCTATAAATTTAGTTCCTGGTACATGAATTGACATGTATTTGTATAAAATATCTCAAAAGCATCGGTAATATTTCGTAAAAAAGGTTCCTGTCATAATTTTATGATGTGTTACTTGATTTAACATATGTGAATTGTATTAGGTAGAAAAAAACATGCTAAAATGTATATAATTTAAAAAATTTAATCATTTCATTATCTTTCAACACATACACATACAGTTTAGTGTTTGGTCAGTCTGAACACTGAAGCCAATGTCTGGGACAAGGTCTTGTCAAAGTAGCAGTGTATCCAGTAAGGTATTAGGGATGTTATTGTCTTGAAGTCCTCTCCTTCACAGTCTGGTGCCTATCTCCAGTCCAGGTTTGGACGTAGTAATTTGTGCCCAGTGTGAAACTGACCCATTGTGTGATTGTCGAGATGAACATTGACTCTTACATCCATAACATAGGATCGGGCAGGCCAGCGTTAGAAATTGGCACTTGACCTGTAGTCCTTGCCAATCTGCCCAGTAGTTAAGGTATCGTTAGTAGAAATTTGCCATGGTTAAGGGTTTTGCTGTGTGTTATCATTATAAGGACTAGTGGACTAAAAATGTTATGCTGCAGGCAACAAAGTATGTTGGCTGAAATATGCCAAGACTGCCACTTGTCCCTCCAGCCCATGTGAAAAAAACTAAGCTCTTCCACAAATGGTGATTGTAGTTAATATTGAACATCCGCAGCTCTACGGAAAGAAACACAGAAAGACAAGTCTTGGCTACAACAGTAGTCCTTTCTAAACACTTTGGTACAGACCGGTAGTTGAAATCAAACAATTAATTACAGTAAATGTTTTCAGCCCTTGTGAAAAAACTAAGCTCTACCACAGATGACTATTGTAGTTAATGTTTAACATATTAGTAACCATGGTAACTTAGCAAACGGTGCATTGGTGGAGAGTGTTACAGTATATGTTTTCACTGGTTCAATCATGGGATTGGTACAAATAGCAATTGTACATGGTCTAGATTTATTCTTAAGTTTGCAGAGGAAAATTCTCAAATGGGGTGAGTTTGGATCTTTTCACACTTTCAGGATTAAGGTGTTGCATGTAACCATGGTAACTGCTTGAAACACAGTGCCAATGTTTCATCTTGGAGGAGTTTCCATTCTCCAGTAAATAATCTCCAAGGTAAATCTCTTCCATGTGACGGAGACAGGTCAATTTTACAGTCCAAGAGTTATGGCACTTCGATCCCCTGAATACATGAGTGTACCATAATCTGGCGCTGGTCCAGCCTGGCTTTCATATTCTGGCATCGGTGCCAGAGTTGTCTATTTCCCAATACTTGACTCATCCCTAGTCACTGGTGCTACTAGTCAGTTCACTGGAGTATTGACTCACGGCGCCTCCACTGTGTCAGGCGCTGGTATGGGGAAATACTACGCTTGTTTCCTAATTACCCGAATCAGCTAACTCAGAGGGAGGTTTTGGAGTAATAGTGTTTGGTGGAGTTATTTGCATCTACTACAGTTGGTTACTCAGATGTTGAAGTTCTCATTACTTCTAAGAATATGTGGCCCTCGTATGATTGATAGACTCTTATAGCCTATGACTGCTATGTGTATTTCTGACAGATAAAAAACTGAAACGTAATATATGGATGGTGATTGGTTTCCAGCCAAAAACAATTTGATGTTTTTTAAAGCTTTTGTGTATATTTGGTTCTTTTAACGTTTATTGTAGACTTTTCTTTATGTGGTGCTGATAATGTAGGCGGGGTTTGCTTTTTAGAAAGTTAACGGCATGTTTTAGATTTCTTGTGACCTTTTTGGCCTGTTTCGCGGAAATGTGTGTGTAATAAATCAGTGATGATTGATGGCTTCATAGTACATTAATTTCCAGACCAATTTTATTTCCTATTTCAGAGAATGTTTTTACACCAATATGCCAAGATGGAGTAGCTGAAAGATGTGGTCACCATTTGCTTGAGGTTAATGACAAAAACATGATAACGGAGAGTTAAAATAATGTTTTGCAAACACCAGATCGTAACTTGATTATTATTTTTTATCCCCGCCACAAAGTTTGCCAGGTGATATAGAGACAGAGTTAGTTCATCCGTCTACTTTCCGAAGAGGAGAAAGTTTCTCAAAAATCTAGTTAAGTTAGAGAATTTATATTAATGATTAAATAAGACAAATGATATTACTGGTCACAATTTTAAAAGTGCTAAAAATTGGGTGTCTCAAATTCATTTAGTTATGGCACTTGCTCTGTGCTTTTTAACTTAGTCCATACTGCATGAACTGGGGAAAAGTTTTCTCAGAAACTACTGACATTCTAGGAATGAAGCTTTGCATTCTAATCTAAGAGATAACTCTCAAGACAGTGTTAGAAAATTTGTGCCGTAAATTATTGTTTTCAGAGTGACTCCCCTTGCTACATGTTTTTAGATTTTGAGCATACACAGTAACAGCCTTTCATCCATGTTTTTTTAGTGCATAGTGTCTGCAATGGGGACAAGTTTTCGGAGAAACTACTGAAGTTAGCTTATCTGAGAGATACTTATCAAGACGGAGTTCGAGAATTGGTGCCTTAGGCATAAATTATTTTTTTCCAGAGAAGGGGCCTTTTTTGTGTAATAATTTCACATTTAATCATGTCTTCTGATGGCATGAAGCAACCAAAGTGCCCATCTCTTCTTATGGTTTTTTAGGACCCTTTTTCATAGTTTAAATTCACTACTAAAAAAGGAACTACAATATGAACAAACAAAATTCTAATGTGTCTCCTACCAGGGCATAGTGATAACGCTGTTTTCTTGTATATTTATTTTTCCTAAAAGCAGTATATTTTTGTCATATGATATTCTGTCGCATGATGACATACAGCTAATAACAATGTTAACTCGCAGATGAGTTCCTGTATTCCATCAAACATGCTGAGAACATGTCAAATTGTCATCAATCCTTTCAACCCTGTACCAAATTATATTTGAGATACTCGTAAGGCTTGTGGAAACACGTCCTACTTGCTAGCTCTGGTGCTCTCCAGGCATAAGTACACACAGGTATTGATCAGTCAAATTCTTCAACTCCGTTCTGACCCTCCGGCTGTTTGATGGATGTTTAAATGTTTTCAACTGGCTCATACATGTCCAAGTTTAATTATTCAAGATTAGTTCCTAAGTCCCTGTTTAATGACATTCCCGTGCTTGTCCATTTGGTGTCTGCCTGCTGACATGAAGTTGTCTCCTACAAGTAAAGTGGTGCTTTGCAGGTTCCTAGGCCCACGTTGAGTCCTAAATTTGAATTCTTTGTTTTTGACTTTGACATTGAGTAGAGGATGGTTGGCGTGGTTACTGCCCCTCCAATTCATCGATTGCATGGATGATTGGTCGGCTTCATTTCCAGCAGGGGAATCGATACTGAAATCTGTGATTGTTTTACAATTATTAAAGTTCATAATTTGTAAATTTATGTTCGTAACCATGGACACAGTTTCTGGTTGCTGTTGCAGTTTCTCTATGGACTTAAAGCGTTCAGGATTAAGGGAGGTCTGGGGCCTGTTCCACAATGCAATTTTAGTGTGAAGACGAGCTAACTCCAATAGTTTGGTGTAGACTTACAGCAATCGTACCACTAAGGCCACAATGCTATCTTAGTGTGAAGACGAGCTAACTCCAATACTTTGGCGTAGACTTACAGCAATCATACCACTAAGGCCACAATGCAATCTTAGTGTGAAGACGAGCTAACTCCAATACTTTGGCGTAGATTTACAGCAATCATACCACTAAGGTCACAATGCTATCTTAGTGTGAAGACGAGCTAACTCCAATACTTTGGCGTAGACTTACAGCAATCATACCACTAAGGCCACAATGCTATCTTAGTGTGAAGACGAGCTAACTCCAATACTTTGGCGTAGACTTACAGCAATCATACAACTAAGTCCACAATGCAATCTTAGTGTGAAGACGAGCTAACTCCAATACTTTGGCGTAGACTTACAGCAATCATACCACTAAGGTCACAATGCTATCTTAGTGTGAAGACGAGCTAACTCCAATACTTTGGCGTAGACTTACAGCAATCATACCACTAAGGCCACAATGCAATTTTAGTGTGAAGACGAGCTAACGCCAATACTTTGGCGTAGACTTACAGCAATCAAACCACTAAAGCCACACATTTTGTTTCACAGGCCCACCGCCACTACTGAAAAGCAGCTGGAAAAGAAATAAATGAAACCAAAAAATATTTATTTTTATTATGTCTCATGTCAGTAATCATGCTAATTCCATGTCTACGTCACCACCAGTGATTCAAGAAGCCACCTGCCGTTCTAACTCCATCTCAGAATGACTTTCACATAAATAAGTAAGTAAGTAAGTAAGTAAGTAAGTAAATAAATAACATAGCTATTTATTTTTAGTTCGACCAACATTGTGTCGAAAAGTGGGAATAAATCTGTGAAACAAAATTAGAAGAGTGTGGCCTAAGATCACTTTGTGGAACAGTGTCCTGGTGTCATGGGGTGTTTTGGTGTTTGAATCAAGGCACCTCCTTTAACTTGTTATAAATATGACATGGTTCCTTTGACTAGCATGCTAACTTTCAGACACTGACATAGAACTCAACATTATTCACAAGAAGGCTATTGATCATGTTGATAAAGAATGTTTTTGTCTTTCCCATTCTTGATTGTTCATTGATTGTTTTTGCAAGTCAATTGTCAGTCTTGAACGTTTAGCTTATGAATGACCTGAACATGCTCAAGGCTCCATGGATACAAACTGAACATAACTATGACGAGGAAGGTGTACTTATTATGAACAGTATTAAGTATTACTGTATCTTTTACAGCCTTAGAAATTCATGCAAGTCCACTAGCCAAGACTACTGAGGACTAGTGATGCAATGATGGCAGTCCTCATTGACTAGACACATTTGAGGGCTGTAATTCTGAACCAGTTCTCAAAGCATCAATTTTGCTACAATAGGAACTGATACCCAAATACCCCCAACATGGGTGTCACTAATGTAGCATATATCACTGTATATAAGTTTTTTCGTACCCAGAATAAGGGGGGTTTCAAGGGGGGTCGCCGTATACACAGGGTAGAAGAGCTTTGATGGGTCTTTGCCCCAGCACACAGACATTACTGTGAGCATGTAACTCCGGAAATACCATGTCAGCAAATCCGTACTGAAGTACGCAAATTAATCTTGTAATTACACTGTACACATAGTACCAGCTTCACTTGGGGCTTTCCTCCCACTTTAATCCAGCACGCCATGATGTAACTGAAATACTGCTAAAGTAAGAAACTTATCTCTCCCGTCTAAGTACTTTGGTTCACACAGCCTAATGGAATGTTTGAAGTAAAGCCCACAATGAGTATGGCAGAAGACAAAAGTACTGACATTTTCAAAATTGGATAAGTTTACGCAAATCGGTTTTGTAATTTCCGTGATAAGTTCTTGATCATCAGCAAACTACTCTAGGCTTAACACAAGACAGTAATGTCAGACCAAATACACATGGTATTGAAATGTGTGTGTTGGTCAACTACTGGGTCCAAGGTATATCTGATTGTATTTTACAGTCTTAACCAGGCTGTTGAGTTTGGTAGAAGGATAACAAACTTTAAATGTCAACCTTCTTATCAAAGCATGTTTGATTGCTGAAGTATAAAGAGTCTGAAATACACTGAAAGTCAAATTACGCAGGTATTTGGCCTGCCATTAATGCACCTTCAGACCTCCTTGTCTCAGGTGAAAGTAACAGTTACTTACAAGCTTTTACCACGCTGTTTTCTGCCCATAATGGTTTGGATCAATGCCAAGTAAGTTCTATTGAGATGTGTCGGACTGCACTGAATTTCACTAGTGCGAGGAAGGGGTCACTCTGTTGCCATGGTGATGTAATTTGGATACATATGTTATTCAGAAGCTTTGTATCCCTGTGGAGTTTCCATCAAAAGTTGGCACTGGCGCTGAGTATCTATTGGCTATTTTGGCCATAATGCCCAGCTGGTGTATACGATGAATTTCACCTTATTAAGGATGGCAGGATATTGATTAACATTGTTAGGGAACCATTTTGCACACTGTCTACAAAAAGATCTCCACTTTTTATCAGCTGATCATGTTTTCGTTTGCTTTGTCAACTTTTGTTGCAAATGACGAGCACCACTTTTAGCCAGGTCTGTTGAATCAAGACCAGAACAGGATTTGTAAAATGCTTTTTCACCTTAAACCTAGCCATGTAGGACATTTGAAAATAATTCATGAGTTTGATTTCTTGTATTTGCAGAATGTTAGGTACAGTGCACATTCTTTGACTTAAATAAAGAGATGCCATCTCGCAACAGCCAGTTCCGGTGCCTTACGCTCCCCTAAACACAAACAGAGACTGACGTGTCATATGGTTTGTTTCCTCGCAGACATTCTAGGTCTAATTCCTTACCATGACTAGTAGTGTAGGTACCATTCTTTGTTCAACTGTGTTATTTGTTATAATCAGCATGATGCTAGCATCCATGGATGTCCCGCACAACAAGCATGTATTGTGAGACTTTTCTAGCGGATTCCATCAACCCTTAAAATTAGAAAAAATACACGAAAAGCACTAATTGCTGTATTCCTCCAAATGCCAGCTTCCATGTTCACTACAAGGAATTGTGCATTCAACTGTAAGACCAGAGGTTACAATAGGTTACATGACCGAGAACCTTGTGTATATGTCTGAACACATGGCATTATGTCCTAAATATAATATATTTTAAAAAACAAATCGTGGAATCTGAAATGTCTTTCTTACTGTAGTTTGTTCTTTTCCCACTAGTTCTGTGCCATGACTGTGGACTTTATATATTGTTTAATTATTATTTTACTAAAACTCCAGACCAGTCTAGTTTAATTTCTTAATGGTCACTTGGTTGGTGTGTGCTATAAGGTGCTGTGTTACAACCTTTAATGTATAACCTACATTTTACATAAAGGGTTGCGGGTTATGTATTGTTATGCCTGAAATACATTGTATCTAAATTTATACCAATTTGACCGAAATCTCTAAATATTGAAAAATCAGCTCTGCAGAGGACACTTTTTTGTTGCCATGGAAGCAAGGTAGCAGCATAAATTGAGTCATATTGAATAGTGTCCTTTGATACATCTAAGTACCAAGATTGAAAAAGAATCAACTAAATGACATGTTAGTAAGGACCAATAAAGGAAAACCTGTAAACAACAACAACTACATGGTCGTTTTTGAGATGTAGTTGCAGAATGTTAGGTGCAGTGCACATACACCACTTCCATGGCTAGGTTGTAGTTTCTGAGCAAATGCCAGTTGTCTGGACATAATCATGTTCAAGTAAACACGTTGTTTAGTCTGTTGTCAAATATCCTTCATTATTCAGACTATGACTGTGTCAAGGAGTGCACAAGTCTAGAGGTACAACAAGGGAGTTATCATGCACAGATATAAAATTAACCGTCCGAGTGAAATAATAAATGGACCGGGAAATACTGTGTGAGGTCACACCCACAGGTTTCAGGCATCCTGGATGTTTGTTAGGATCCACTGACCATGGGTTTTAATCGCAGAATTACCAAAATCATATCAGGCTAGTACAAGCAGCCACGCATGAGTGCAATAATCTTGAAAGCTACATTAAACCCCATTTCACCTCACCGCACCTCTTTCTTTTAACAAGTCCTTAGTTTGCGATGTTAAAGAGTTGAGGTGTTTGGCACTGTAGATATGTGTACACCCTCTATGTGTTTGGCTCATTGCCTTCGCTGGCCTGAATTCACAGCTTGTTTTATTTTGGGATGAGTTATAGATGATGAACTCCATGCCCTGTTAGTAATCATGTCATAACTTGTCTTATCACAACTCAACAGAATTTCACGGGAGATAAATATGCGCAGAATGCAAGTGGAAAGTATTATGACATAACTTTCGGTGACTGGGAGATCAACAGCAGGCCGTGGAGGAAGGGGAATCTACACAAGGACCAGATTCTTAAAATGCCTTAAAATTTTAAAATAAAACAGAAACCATGAATTATGAGTTGAGGTGAAAGATTTATTTTAAATATAATCTTGAGATGTGGTGAACTTCTTTAAATGTGTTGAAAAGTTTGTAGAAAGTAAAGCATGAAGCATTGGATACTGGGTGTGTCCTTACTTCAACCTTTCCCTCTGTTTAGAGATAAGTGGTATTGGGTTACTCAATGCTGGGATTGCAGAACACATGCATGTTGTTTTAGATGACATGTGACAGGGCCCCCATTACTTGGGGTGTGGGGTACGTTTCAAAGGAGGAAAATATATATTGGTTAGTCATGAGAGATAAACAAGTCTATGTCATGCTGACATTTCTTCAGTGTTTCTTCAGTTCAGTATTTCTTCAGTTCAGTATTTCGTTTCAGATGAATAGTGTCAGAATTTACGTATCAAGGCATGCTGTTAGGAATTCTCAAATCCCTGACATAGCATGTTCCTATAGGGACTAAGAGTGAGTGAGTGAGTATTGCAATACGCCACTTTTAGCAATATTCCAGCAATATCACGATGTGGGACACCAGAAATGGGCTTCACACATCTTACACATGTGGGGAATCAAACCCAGGTCTTTGGTGTGACGAGCGAACCCTTAAACCACTAGGCTACCCCACCAACCAAGTAATGACTAAGAAAAAGATTGCATTGAGCAAAACATGATTAAACTTAGATAGATAGATAGATAGATAGATAGATAGATAGATAGATAGATAGATAGATAGATTGTATGGACTAGTATTAGCTGAGCTTACTAGACCAAACAGAATGTTACCAGTCTCGGGCTCCTGACTCGTGGTTAAAGGCGCAGACTGATCATATAGGCTGCACATGATCCACTTGGGCATTGTTAAGAATTTCCTTCCACATTTAAGAAAATTCCTCACTGCCGTGAAAGCATCATATAATACCCAGCATCACTCCCTCACTCACAAGTTTGTGACCATATGGATTCAGTCAGTGATCACTTGACAGATGATTTGCACAATCTTTTCCACATGACCAGACAAATTAGTCCATTTTTAGACCAATATTGGTACTTTCTTGAAAATGGGTATATATAGATCTACCCAGATTGTACTCATCAATAAGTGGAGCAGTAAAGATCTTTAAGGCCCGACCTTCCTGACTTCCTTGTTAAGAAATGGCCGTGGTAAACATGAAACTACCACAAGCCGCGCCATGTTCTGTTCACAGTGACACAAGCAGTGCCATGTTCTGTTCACAATGACACAAGCGGTGCCATGTTGTGTTCACAGTGACACAAGCAGTGCCATGTTGTGTTCACAGTGACACAAGCAGTGCCATGTTCTGTTCACAGTGACACAAGCGGTGCCATGTTCTGTTCACAGTGACACAAGCGGTGCCATGTTCTGTTCACAGTGACACAAGCGGTGCCATGTTCTGTTCACAGTGACACAATCGGTGCCATGTTCTGTTCACAGTGACACAATCGGGCCATGTTCTGTTCACAGTGACACAAACGGTGCCATGTTGTGTTCACAGTGACACAAGCGGTGCCATGTTCTGTTCACAGTGACACAAGCGGTGCCATGTTCTGTTCACAGTGACACAAGCGGTGCCATGTTCTGTTCACAGTGACACAAGCGGTACGGTGCCATGTTCTGTTCACAGTGACACAAGCGGTGCCATGTTCTGTTCACAGTGACAATAATGGTTGCCAGGAGAGCAGGAGAAACTTTTATCATTTCAACAGTTCTTAAAATGACATTCATAATTTTGAAAAGTGCATATTCAAAAAAGGTATCAACTTGCAAAGAAAAAATTCAAAATATTTGAAGGTCAGATATGTTTGAGTAAACTATGTTTTAAATATGTTTTAGTAAATTATGTATTGTATGTATATACATGTTATTGTTTTTAGTAAAGTGTGTCATTAATATTTTTTTTCGTAAATTATGTTTTGTATACATGTTATCACATGGTTATAGTTTTTAGTAATCTGTATAGTTTTAAAGTTAACAGTAAGGGTTCCTGTTTTAGTAGACAATAACTTTACTCCAATCCCACGATTCTGATTTTAACTTTGCAATACCCAATGCCTGTTAAGGCTTGAAAATGTTTCAAGAATTCAAAAAAAACTGGGTGATAAAAAATAACAAAAAACTGATGTAAGTGTTTGTTGGAATCTAGGATTGTTGAACAGAAGGAGAAAACACTGCCTCCCAATCCTGCTCGGTTTGATTACTGTTGACATTTCACACCAAGCTAGTGGTATTTATGGAAGTCCGCCTCAATGCCAATCCTGCACGAACTGTGCACCTAGGTGCAGTGACTGCGCTGGTGAACAGAGGAAGTATCGACTAGTATCAGCACGTGATCAGCACTGCAATATTAGGCTCAAACCTACGCTCTGTGCCATGTAGATGTGACACAAACAAACAAACAAACACTGTCAGGAGATTTACTGGAAAGTAAGAAGTCTTGATGGGCATTTAGCATGTTTAGAAGTTGGTTGAACATGATTTGTTTGTTGTTTAATGCCAAACTCATGGTCATGCTTTATGACGGCCTCCTGGAAATAATCTAGTCTCAACCAGACAATTCAGTGACAATTGTGACCAACGATTCCACACAATTGTGATACAATGACACGCTATCAACCATGTCACGGACCCTGACCACCCAATCAGAGGGTCCTGAGCTATCATGACTTCATTGTAAAAGTTCAAGATTTAAAGGGTCCCTAACTAGTATTCGAATACTATACATTCTGAAGGCTAGCAGCAAATCTTATGGACCCTGGACCCACCTTAATTTCTCGGCTACCAAGTAACTGCCGCAACAGCAGAACTATTAAATGTGTGTTCAGCATGAGTCAAGAATCATTTGTTCAAGCTGTGAAACCTACACTCATATTTGTTTTAAGGCTGCTTGTTATTCCCGACTGTGAGTGGAGGGAAGTGTGCTACAGCGGGAATGTCCACCATTCTGGCTGGGAATGTGGAGGTGAACACGGTCTCAATGCACATTGCATATGGTGATTACACTTCATAACCTGTGTGTATAATATGCCTCCCCTGGGTAAATCTGAGGCTGTATAGGCTGTCAGGGTCAGGGCAAGGACTGATGTGGTTATCTGCTAACTTCATCAACCCATTTTGATGTATTCCATAAAAGTTCCTACTGGGGACATGGAGGAATGAGCGTGGCATACCTCATGTGGTCACATGTCATGCTAGCTGTCACCAGCTGAAACAAGTACAGAAATATGGGTGCGATATGTCTAACCATGCTGAGAGTGAAATGATGGATACAAAGAAATGGATTAATATAGGGTAAACTGACTTGGGTTTGATGGCACCAGGTTCAAACTCTAGGATTTTGTTTCCATGTATAACTTCAATGCATTCAAACAATACACTAGTCTTGCCACTGGGATAAGTTATTTTGTTTATAATTAATTATATATATTTTTGGTGTGAATAGTTGCAAAATAGCTGATGAAGCATAAAACAGTATCACCCTCACTCACTCACTCACTCACTCACTCACTCACTCACTCACTCACTCACTCACGTGTAAAGTGTAAAGTAATTATATCAGGGATTGTTATATTCTGAAAGTCTGATGGAAGGAGTTATTCTCCTACAAAACGTATGATAAATGAGATGTGGTCTTTATCACCCCACTTGTGTCGTATCACCCCCCACTTGTCGCCCCTTCCTGTGCAATGAGCAACCATGTCACGTGACAATGTGACACCCATGGCGACTCTCACCATCTTGACTAATGCCATCTCCTGTTGTACCGGCTCGGATACCCCAAGTTCGGCAGATTGTAGTCTGGGGCAGATTAATTAGCACTAAGAGTTGACCTGAAGTTATGCACAGGGGCAATAGAATTTTAGTGAACGAGCGTGTATAGTTAAACGCCACAGTTAGAAATATTCCAGCTACAGTCAAGTTTCGTTAATCCGACACTCGTTAATCTGACAATCGGCTTTATCCGACACAAATGATGGGAATCAATTAAATCAGTGATTTTTAGACCCGTTAATCCAACAGTCTTGCACTCCGACTCCGACACACCTAATTTGCAACGAATTGCTGAAAGCACTAATTAATCAGTCTCGTTAATCCGACACAGTGAACAGCGTACTCAATGGTCATCTGCCCGCGAATATACAGCCCCGTGTTTTGATGTGAGACGAGTTAGCGAGTAGCTGCATATTTCAATGGCTGCAGAGATAAACTTACTTAACAATATCACATGCCTAGATTACCTTAGTCTCATTAAAATTGGATACAAGTTCTCACTACCACTGAGGACATCCCATTACTGTTCACGTCAGAACGACCTTTTACGAATTTGGACCGACCAATGAAATTTTTAACAGGAAGTTGACATTAACCACTAAGAAAGCAGCTTTCTTAAGCATTGTGGCACGAGTTTCAAATTAGCGACTTCCATTCTAGACTGTGCTTAAAATAGTATTTTGAATCAGTCATACAGTCCGTAACAGTAGTTTCGTTGATACTACCTAATTTTGTTTATCCGACATACTCGTTAATCCAACATAATCATATACAACCAACAATGTCGGATTAACGGAATTTGACTGTATGTCACTGGGGCCTGGAAATAATCACGTCAGAGACAGACAAACCAGTGACTGAAAACACGTGCGATGATCTGCGAATTTGGCCTGGTTTAGATATCGGTCCCTTTTCATGCAATTCAGACATGTTTACCTGAAGGGCTTCCTGGACACTGGCACAGTGATATAGATCCTTATGGTGGCTAAATGTGAAGATCCGGGGTAGAATAGGTCTTCAGCACCCCATGCCTGCCCTAAAAGGAGACTATACTTGTCATAAGAGGCAACTAACGGGAGCAGGTTGTAAGGCTCACTGACTTGGTTGAAGCATGTCATCGTATCCCAATTGTGTGGATCGATGCTCATGATATCAATCACTGGATTATCTGGCCCAGACTTGATTATTTACAAACTGCCGTTTTATAGCTAGAATTTTGCTGAGTGCGGCATTAAACAATGTACAAACAAATATTTATGAATTTGTGCTACTGAATCAATAACGATGATAACACAGGCTTAAGTTCAAGAATATAACAGAAAGATTAAATAAAACTGTTGAAATAAGTGAAGCACCATCCTTCTAACATGGTTAGCAGTAGACAATTACAATATGCACTGACGATACTACTGCTATCCCAATAACAAATGATGAAATCACTGAAATACAGCTCTAAAACTTCATTCTTCATACATTTATTTACTTTTGTCTCAAAACCTTAAACAATGAGAACCACAAGAACAAAACAGTTTTACATGAAGGGATGGTTATCAAATGTAACAGTTAGTTGTAACGTCCTCAGCCTTCAGGTCCCCATGTCCTGCCATGCTTACAGGTGGCGCTATGCTACTTCTGCCAATACCGGAGGTGACTCTATTAGTTCCTGTTCCATTTATAGCGTATCACGCTCTCACAAACTGACAATTCAAGTATTGTGTGTACCTAAGTATCGATGATATCATAGGTATCAGTGAATCGTTACAGCCCTAGTTAGCAGTAGATGTAATTGTTGATGGGAGCCAGGATCAGTCGGAGTGTTGCAGCACCGAGAAAGATGAAGGGAATGAGATGTACTGTTGACACACCTGCCACTATGGTTTATATGGCCATTAATGGTTTGTTACCCTGTCACAGTACTGTCAGTGGAGTCAGCGCTGGTCAGAATGTTGTTGCTAATGTTTGGGGAATTGTCTACACAGTCCTACCAAGTTATAATACCCTTGGTTATAAGGCCACCCAGGTTATAATGCCACCCTGGTTATAATGCCACCCTGGTTTTAATGCCACCCAGGTTATAATGCCATCTTAGTTATAATGCCAGCAAGGTTATAATGCCACCCTGGTTTTAATGCCACCCTGGTTATAATGCCAACCACTTTATAATGCCACCCAGGTTATAAATATAATGCCACCCAGGTTATAATGCCATCCAGGTTATAATGCCACCCAGGTTATAAATATAATGCTATCCTGGTTATAATGCCATTTTTGTAAGCCATTTTTTTCGCAGAATGGATTTCAGCAGTACAAAAGTCCCAGGTTATGCCATCCGGGTTATAATGCCAATGCCAATGCCAATGTTTATATAAAATATTCTGTGCAAGTGTGCATCGTTTATATATGTTATATTGAAGTCAATTCTAATAAATAAATATGTCAACAACAATATCTTCATGGACTGCTTATTTGATCATTAACATACAAAAACCTGTCAACAACAGTACGTAATCAATGACACCTTTCATCACGGTAATGATAATGCAACACAAGCCCTGCCCATACTATTTCAGCCAATCAGGAAACAATAGTCCTTTCATAGGGGTGGCCTAATATTTCTACGCTTTTTGGAAACATTAACACAAACAATAATTGCTTTGTTACCCTATCAAATGCCGTGGAATCCCCTTCAATGTATGATCGCCTCCATGGTCTAGTGGTAGAGCGTCCGCCTGGAGAGCGGAAGGTCCGGGGTTCGAAGACTTTAAAAGATGGTACTTGTTGTAAGTGCAATAATCTTGGACGACGTTAAACCCTATTTTGCCACACCTCACCTTCAATGTATTTATTTCCACCTGTCATGTATGTTCCAGCCAAGAAGGGAGAAGCCCGACACTGTCCGGAGTTAGTGCAAGAGAGCGGCTACTACACGGCGGTGCACAGCAACACGTGCTACATGTTCGTCAACAAGGAGGAGTACTGGACGGCTGCGTCCACTCACTGTCAGGGGATGGGGGGCGACCTCATCACCGTTATGAATGGTGGAGTCATGAACTTTCTTAAGTCAGAACTTAATTCCCCAGGTTTGGGCTGGCACAACCAGGGAGTGTGGATTGGAGCCCAGCACTATGAAGACAGAGGATGGGTATGGACTACTGGTAAGTGGGTACTTACAAACTCGGGCTGGTCCACACAGTGATTGTCCTCACATACTAGAGATAGCCTCTCTCTTATACCTTACATACTTACGATAGCCTCTCTCTTATACCTTACATACTTACGATAGCCTCTCTCTTATACCTTTACATATTTAAGATATTTCATATTTGATATCCTCTCTCTTATGTCTTTACATACTTACAATAGCCACACACCGAGAGAGAAAGAGGGAGAGAGAGAGAGAGATTCATGTTTGTATGTTGTTTAACGCTGCACTCAGCAATATTCCAGCTATATGACGGCGGTCTGTAATCATGGTAATAATCAAGTCTGGACCATACAATCCAGTGATTGACATCATGCGCATCGATCCATGCAATTGGGATACAATGACATGCATCAAGCAAGTCACCAAGCCTGACCACCCAATCCCGTTAGTCACCCCTTATGACAAGCACAGGCACCTTTTACGGCAAGCATGGCTTGCTGAAGACCTATTCTACCCCGGATCTTCACGGGTAGAGAGATTCATGATTAAACACGTGGTAGAAACAACTTGGCCTGTATAAATTACGCTTCATGTACATTCTTTTACATCAGCATGGGTTCCATGTTAAGTCCTAATGTCCGAATGTTCACATACAGAGGAGCCTGGCAACCATCAGGCCTCCCTTGTGTATGTGTGTATGTAACAAGCCCCTGTGTCAGTATCGTGGTGCCCACTAGTACATGCAAAGTACTGTAATACGTCAATAGTGATATACCTGCTCTGAGTCAGCCCTTTCATCTTGCGTTTGCTTCTTGTTTCAGGGGAAAAGGTGTCGTACTCCTACTGGGCAAGGAACGAGCCCAGCAAGACGTTACTTTGGTCCATTGAGAACTGTGCCTTGATGAGGCGGGAGGATGGATGGCATTGGCATGACTACCACTGCGGCGCCTTAAAGTACCATTACTACTACATCTGCCAGTTCCGTAAGTCTCAGCTATAATGGAATTACTGATCATTACGTCTGAAGCTAGAGATTTTAAAATATTTTAAATGTTTCACAATTACACTGATTTTGATGAAAGGATATGTTACCTTGGTTACAAGATAGCTATTGTTCAGTACTGATAAAGAGAAATCAACTGGTGTTTATTTACAACAGATGAAACTATTTCTCTGAGTAATATTCTTTTGATTAAAGTAATTGATCTCCCATTTAAGTTTCAAAAATACACTAAGGCAAAAAACATTACCTCTTATCTTGAACATTTTTTAAAGTGAAATCAGAAATTAAGGTTTGTTGGAATAAAAAGTTTTTGAATATGATCCCTTGAATGTGGACATAAGGGATTAGGGAAGTCGAAAGTTCATATGTGGACAGATCAAATATATCTTATATCATCTGACCCTGTAGCGACTATAGCCGTGACCACGCCCACAACCGAGCTACCTGTAATAATCGTTAAGCAACTTGATCTGCGTCTCATGAAACATCATAGTCTAGAAGGTTTGTAGCAAACTCAGAATTTGTCTCCACTGTGTGCTGAAACTAACAATGTTTTATAGTAACCATGGCGA
The DNA here is from genome assembly GCF_023055435.1 of Haliotis rufescens. NCBI lineage: Eukaryota > Metazoa > Mollusca > Gastropoda > Lepetellida > Haliotidae > Haliotis > Haliotis rufescens. The sequence goes on from NW_025964353.1 coordinate 1,188,256, forward strand.
CTGTGAGTTTGTCATGCCACAAGTTGACCTGGCTTGCTGCATGCTTGTGGTGTTGTGTTCGTTGATCTTTGGAAGCCTGTGTCCATGATGATTGATCATTTGGTTTTAATGAAGCATAGTTCCATGTTGCTGATGAAACCTGACCTATGTTCTTGGAATCAATAGTTCTTGGCCTCATTTCGTAAAGAGATTGTAGTGATAAGAAGATCGTAGCACACATACTTTCACATATACTCAAGTCTACCCGGAGAGCGGAAGGTTCGGGGTTCGCTCCCCGGCAGCGTCATACCAAAAGACGTTAATAGATAGATGGTACTTGTTGTTACCCCGTCATACCAAAAGACGTTAATAGATAGATGGTACTTGGTGGTACCCCGTCATACCAAAAGACGTTAATAGATAGATGGTACTTGGTGTTACCCCGTCATACCAAAAGACGTTAATAGATAGATGGTACTTGGTGTTACCCCGTCATACCAAAAGACGTTAATAGATAGATGGTACTTGGTGTTACCCCGTCATACCAAAAGACGTTAATAGATAGATGGTACTTGGTGTTACCCCGTCATACCAAAAGACGTTAATAGATAGATGGTACTTGGTGTTACCCTGTCTGGCGCTCGGCATTCAGGGACTAAAACAAGGACTGGTCGGCCCGGAGTCAGCATACTGTGTCTGAGTGGCGTATGTTAAACTGCAACATAGTATCCAGGGTCAGAAACTAACAGTTTTTGTCCACTAGTCCTTAGAATGATAACAGAGCAAAACCCCTAAAATGGGCCAATTTCTACTAGTCCTTAGGATACCTTTACTATTGGGCAGTTTGGTAAGGACTACAGGACTAGTGCCAATTTCTAACGCTGGTATCTCAATGGGCTAGCACTTTATATCGGCATTAGTCCGGACTAGTACAAGCAGCCACACACACGTGCATGCACATCGCTAAATAAGTGCAATAATCTTGGACACACTGTTAAACCCCATTTCACCTCACCTCACATATACTGTCAACAGCCATAGCTCTGAGATCACTTTGTGGAACAGGGCCCTAATGACATGTGGTTTGAAACGTTTCTGTGCGAGTCAGAACTGGGCTGTTTGACTATTAGTCTTAAACTACTTGAACATGTCGGGTAAATATCACATTGGAATAATCAAGTTGTCGCACATTGCAACTCAACAGTGCTTATGTGAACAGTATGATATACAGATGTTTATAGGTGGACATAAAAGAATCATTGACATTGTTAATGTTGAAAGAACTACAATAAGCAATGCCATTAATGACAATATGTTACAAACAGCAAGTGTATAAGGTAGAGTTCATGCAATCATACAAGGGGAGGTAACTCTACTTTCATGTGACTTCAGTGGAAATATTTGCTGACAGCATTAAATGCATGAAGTGCCTTATGTGATAAGTTTGTTAAGATAATTTAAGTGTGCTGTGTTAAATACTTACAAATGCATGCTTTTGAGTGAATTATTTTGTTTGGGTGTACATGGTGTGTTTTCAGCGTGGAGGCAAATTGTTTGGGTTGCTATGATACCGCATGGTCTAGCATGGTATTTGTGGATGATACAGCTATCAAACTGGTACTAATTCTGATCATGAATTTGTCTATGTGAACTGTCAAATGACATTTCCGAACTCAGAAGTCCTGTAATCCAAGTTTACTATGTTTACTGTAAATAAATGATAATTATGTTTAAAATTTATTTTTTTCAAATTTATGTTTTATATTCTCTGTCAAATATAGACATATGTTTTTATAATGAAGTCTGCTTTATATCTTATAGATCATTTACTTTTACTACAACATTTTCATTTATAAAAACAGGAATGAAATCATGTTAATCTCAGGATTAAAGGAATTGAATGAGATTTCTGGGTTAGATTACTTCTTTACAAAACAGGGCCATGGGTGGCCCCAGTCGTCTAAGGCACCCTAATTCACTGTGCAGAGTTGTGTCCCTTGGGTACGCCAGAAACCTGTGATCATGGGTTGGAACCCCGGTTCGCCCGATTATGTTTCTAGGTTTGTCAGCGCCATACCCGTGCTCATGGGTTTCACCAAAGTGGTGAACGTCAAAGAGACCTGTATCACTTTGGGCTTTCCTTCCACAGTAATCTGACACGCCGTGATATAACTGGAATACTGTTCAAAGCAGCGTTAAAAACAACTCACTCTTTATAAAAGATTCACAGCTGAGAACTTAGGCAGCCACTGTGAAGAGTTATGTCCCTAGATTGTGATCCTTGGCTTGACACCACCAGCCTTTGGCAGACACTAAGACTTATTCAGAGCTAATCCACAACTCATTTCTAAGCATAGCTATATTATTGGGAGAAAATAGCTAGCCCTTCCAAATGTTCACTAGTATCATACCAGTGGACTAGCGGCCATTTCTAACCCTGCCATGTCCATTGGTTACAAGGGCAGTCGGGTTGCCTAGTGGTTAAAGCGTTCGCTCATCACGCCGAAGACCCGGGTTCGATTCCCGACATGGGCACAATATGTGAAGCCCATTTCTGGTGTCCCCCGCCGTGATATTGCTGGAATATTGCTAAAAGCGGCGTAAAACCATACTCACTCACTCCCATTGGTTACAAACTGTGTCACTCCATGATATGACAGAAATACTGTCACAGCTACGTTATGCCAAGTGACTGTGAGCCAGGAGTGGACCTGGGTTACCTCTGAGATGCCTATGCCTTGTTACATGCTGTATACTGCCATTGTGTTGTGTTTTTCTCCAGCCATTGCCCACTCCTACCAAGACAATGGCCACCTGGCCCACACGGCCTCCTCGGGACAACAGGAGGACAATGGAAACAGTGAGTTCTCACATCAGCAGCATTTCTTTACAACAGATATGGTTTTTGAAATTAGGCTTAAAAAAATTAAATAACTGGTTCTCAGGCAATGGTTTTTGAAAATATTGTGCGGGCGGGCAGTGTGTTTTTTGTTGTTGTTCAAACTAGTATGTAACCAAATAAACAGTTGTGTAACCAAATAAACAGTTGTGTACAATCAGCCAGGGAAAGGGCCTCCCTACATAAATATATTCCTTGATGAATAAAATACTTCAATACAGTATTTTACTACCATTGGATTTTTTGGTTGTTTTTTAAAATAGAAATAAAAACGAAAGGGGGACGAACTTTATGATGATGCGGGCAGTGCCTGAGAACCAAGACCATTTTAATTTTTTTTCCTATAATTACAATGTTTGTTTGTATTAAATTTATTTTGAACATCTTTTGTTTTGTATCATTGTTTTAACATCTTCCTTAAATATGAAATTAAGAAACAAGTCTTTTGTGTGATAGATAATTAGTAATCCTGCACTCATGGATTATTGCATTTGTACACTGGCAGCATGTGAGAAAACAGGTATATTCACATACTGCAATGTGGCCAGGAATACTGACAAGGTCAGAAATGGTCTTGTCAGTGTTTGTGTCCAGTGATCGAAGTGTTATGTGAGGGACATGATTAGTACGGGACCAGCCACAAATGTTCCCAAATCCTGCACGGTACAGTCTTTCCCTGGTCATAAATGGAATCGGTGGTCAAATCCGCTGATTTAGCTTGTTGTCATACCCCGACAGTGTCAATCGTTGCTTACAGTATCGATCACTGGATTGTCTGGTCGTCCTTACTTATTTACCTGGCCACCTTCATATAGCTGGGTGTGACTTTAAGCAACAAACAAACCTTACCCTTGAGGACAGTTTTAAGTTTTGCTATGTTTTGCTATTCCAGTGTCCATCCTGTTGACTGTGATTGGGTTTGCTGGCCTCGTCATCTTTGCGATGCTGCTCATCTTCTTCATCTACAGAAAGAGGTACAGTCCTTCAACCAAATAATATCAGGACTGTGTAATAGTCTAACCTCCAGACACCTCCCTCATGAGCAATCATGTCTACTGGACAATCCAAACAGGAGTAGCAGGTCCTGGGTCTTCTAGACATATACTTTGTTGTCACAATACGATCTTAGCGCTAAGACAAGACAGTCGTAAGTCTATTTTACTCTACATGAACATAGACTTACGACAGTCGTAGAGCTAAGATTGCTTTGTGAAACGGGCCCGAGAACTACTTTTGTTATCATGAACACACAATGTCATTTAGAAAGTGGTCAAATGTAACAAATGTTATATTTGGGATAATGCTTTCTTAGTAAAGTACAGATTCAAGTACTTTTTTGGTTGAATCCCATCCGGGATTCAAACCCACACTGCCAGAGTGAGACACCTAATCGCCAGCACACAAAGTCAGCAATCTAACCCACTCAGCCACCGAGGCTTCCACAAAAATGAAACTCCGACAACTGGTAGTCGAGATCACATACTTTGTGTACCCCTCTGACAAGTGTAAATTGGCACGGCTCCCATGGCCAAAAGCTATCAATACACAATGGCATTTAGAAAGTGGTCAAATGTAACAAATGTTTTATTTGGGATAACAGTTTCTTAGTAAAGTACAGATTCCACTACGTTTTTGGTTTTTCTTGGTATTGCGTTAATACAGTAGTTACTTGCTCCATGAAGCAATCGTAACATGACCATTATCGTCAGTCCATGTTTAAGTATGAGTTATGGTGATTTTCGTGCTAAGATAGATTTGTGGAACAGAGCCCTGGTTAGGTTGTTTTACACATGTTTGTCAGGGATTCAGGGCAACTCACTCACTCACTCACTCACTCACTCACTCACTCACTCACTCTTTATAAACAATGATGGTTGTTTCTGTTGCAGGCAACGAGACAAGCACAATGTGGAGGAGATGGTTGTGAGATACGACAACCAGGCATACGGACGCGTCCATCAGAACGAGCAGGGTTACGGGGCAGGAGGGGACAACGACTCCAACGGCCGACGCCCAGTCAGCAGCATGTACATGTCCCCTGACGAGGTCAACACACTGTATGAGGAGGTCAACAAGGAAGTCAACCACGGCGTTAACACGTTCAGGAAGGAGACGAACTGCCTAGCAGGTCAACCACCTCCCCCTCCACCTCCCAGGTCCGATTCAGCCTCAGCGGTATCTCTCAGTGAAGGTGGAGCATCAGGATTTGCGAGCAGTGACAACTTCTCCGCATCCCCGGAAGAACCCTATACGGAGCCTTTGATTGAAGCTACCTCCAAAGAGGAGAGTGACTCAAAGGGATGTAACCTGTATGTGGACATGAAGGGGGGGTCTAAGTCTTCGGCTCTTGATGTTCCCCCTGAGAAGATGAAGAAGCTGATGGAAGAACACACCTACACAAACACTTCCGAGGTTAATTCTGACACGGAGAATCACTATGAAGACCTCCCAGCTCGACTGTGAAGTGTCACCAGGTTTGAGTCTTGTGACATAGACAAAAGGGGTTATGACAATGCTTGACCCGGGAGAGAAATACGTGTGTATTATTACTCTTCCTCAGTGAGGTTGATAGACTGTCATCAGCTGAACTAGTCATTCTAGTCAATCCTCTTGCACAGTGTCATACAATGTTTATCTTTGCTGTGATGTAATTTTCAAGACTTTTTTAATGACAAAAGCACTGTCCATCCGCGAGTATTCAGGCATGAATGTAATTGATGCTGGTGTCCATTGAAGCTTTAACATCTGGAGGTCTGCGTGGACAATCAAAACCAGTTCTGTGTACTGTGTACTAAGTAGACAGACGCCCAGTCGACCCACCTTCAGCACCACCCGTGATCTGTGACCTGGGACAAAGTTCATTCACTGAGCACATGGCTCATGCAGCCTGGGGTCGCCAACATGTGCTGCTTTTCATCCTGCTCTGCGGCCTCGCCCAGAGTTAAGACTGAAACAAAACCGACACTGTCATCCAAATCAAAGGCAACACTCTTTTAATTTTATGTTTCATGGATTTATTCCAGCTTTTCCATACACGGTTGGTCGAAATAAAAAAATGTAAATAATTTTTATTTATATGATAGGTATGAGGTGGCCTCACTGATAGTGATAGATGGACACAGAATTTATATACTAGTATAGCATTTTGCATTGTATAAAAGGGTCTATATTTTAGCGGGACACATAAATAATAAAACTAAATATTTTTATGTTTTCAATAGGGGCAGCATGCCTGTGAAGCGAAAAATAAAAAATGTGTGGCCTAAAGATTCTTCCGTGATGGAACAGTTCTGGCTTTTATTTCTTGAAATGTTAGCGATGAATCAGGATACCCAACATGGCAGAGCATGTGTTGTTGCGCCCTCTGGTGGTCCATGAACACTATGAACTGTGCAGACATACTGAGTATGAGATCTATCCATCAAGCTGGTCCTGCTGCTGGGGGACCATATTAACAGTTGCTATGGGTACGATCCGTCTATAAATGGGAGGCGTTCTACGTACAGCCCAAATGTGGATAGGGATACGCAGCATCTTCCCACTGTGGACATACATGGTACATGGTACATGTAATATCATGTATCATGGAATATTCTTATCACATGTTGAGTAGTATTGATACAATTATATTTTGTTTGTGTGACTACAACTTTTATAATTTATCAGTTTGAAAAAAATCTATTTATGATGGATGATTAGTTATATTTCAAAATGGCCTTTGTATAATGAAGTAGCTAGTTTCCAGCATTGTGCTGTAATGATTTAGATTAATTTACTGGCGTTGATAGAAGCTGCATTCTGATGGTTAACCACCTTTTAATTTGATTACCAATTGCATTTTTACCATAGACTCCTAGTAATTGACAATACTGAGTAAAGAACTTGGTGCAGTTAGAGTATACAGGTGCATAGTTTGAAAAGTCTGAACCAGGCTTAAGTCTTGAGGCATGAAGTAACTGATGGGTGATTTTCCATGTAATAATACAGTGCCAGAGAGTATATAAAATATCCCTATTGGTAACCATCCGTGTCATGCCATTTAGAGTGGCTTTGTTGCATCATCTTGAAACATGATTTATTTGTAATTTCTTAGATTTTCATTCATACTATAGGGCAGCTAGGGAAGTTAGTTTTCAGATACGTAGCATTTTGCCATCTAAGATGTTAATGTTGTGTGTATATTTACTATTTTAGTGCGGTAGTTTTGCTTCAAAGAGTTTCACTTAAACCATACCGGAGCATTAAGGGTTTTCTTATATGTGCTTTCTATCACCAGTGTATATGTAGAAATGCATATGTGTATTTTAAGTTTTGCCTTACTGCTTATATAGAATACGTATTCCACAGACTAGATGTTCCAGGTGCCACGTAATCAACCAGTACGTACTTGTATCTACCATCTATCATCATATGCATGTTTGTCCCTCTCAAGGTGATTGCTGAGTCAGCAAGTTATGTATTAATGGCTGCCTTAAGTAGTATTTGGGAATTGCTGACTCATAATATCCAAATAGTATTCAATGGAAGAAACAGTTACGTAATTTCATATTATGCCACAGTTTTCTTCTTTGTTTTTTTGTTTTCTATTATTGAAAAATAAAATTAGAGATTTTAATCTTAAATATTTGACAGATGTTTTGCTTTTAAGATTGTTTTCTAGATATTTCTTATTACTTGTTTATTTCATAACAATTAGAACAATCTAAACAGTAACGTTTATTCTTAAAATGGGATGGGCAAAACGTAAACTAAGACATATTATAAAATTGTCTTGGGTCATTTCTCAGCAAGTCTGAATGTCCTAAACAGAATATTGATAGAAAAGCTCCTCATAGCTTGCGTTCTTCTTTTCTCTTAAATACCTTTTCATTATGGCAAGTGGGCTACATGGCAAGTGTTGCTAGATATCAGTCCCTGCTATTGTGTTGTCTAGACTTCACTACTGTGCAACATGGCTGAGCTGTCCAAGAGTAGACACAGCAGTGGCACAACCAAGTCATCTGTATGATAGTATATATATATTTCTACTGTATACCATGGTTTACCAACCAACAAGTCATCTTTTTATCTCAAATGTTGTCATGAAATGACGTATAGTTTTAATTGTTATCCATGTACCACCACTCTCCATGTGTGTATACCATCCCCGTGGTATAATCATGTTATCTCCAGTGTATCCATCTGTAGGCCCACAGCAGGGATAACATCCACTCTCCATGTGTGTATATCACCCCTGTGGTATAATCATGTTATCTGTATGCCCACAGCAGGGATAACACCCACTCTCCATGTGTGTATATCACCCTTGTGGTATAATCATGTTATCTGTATGCCCACAGCAGGGATAACACCCACTCTCCATGTTCCACCACTCTTCATGTGTGTATATCACCCCGTGGTATAATCATGTTATCCCCAGTGTATCCATCTGTAGGCCCACAGCAGGGATAACACCTACTCTCCATGTGTGTATATCACCCCTGTGGTATAATCATGTTATCTGTATGCCCACAGCAGGGATAACACCCACTCTCCATGTGTGTATATCACCCCTGTGGTATAATCATGATATCTGTATGCCCACAGCAGGGATAACACCCACTCTCCATGTGTGTATATCACCCTTGTGGTATAATCATGTTATCCCCAGTGTATCCATCTGTAGGCCCACAGCAGGGATAACACCTACTCTCCATGTGTGTATATCACCCCTGTGGTATAATCATGTTATCCCCAGTGTATCCATCTGTAGGCCCACAGCAGGGATAACACCTACTCTCCATGTGTGTATATCACCCCTGTGGTATAATCATGTTATCCCCAGTGTATCCATCTGTAGGCCCACAGCAGGGATAACACCCACTCTCCATGTGTGTATATCACCCCCGTGGTATAATCATGTTATCCCCAGTGTATCCATCTGTAGGCCCACAGCAGGGATAACACCCACTCTCCATGTGTGTATATCACCCCTGTGGTATAATCATGTTATCCCCAGTGTATCCATCTGTAGGCCCACAGCAGGGATAACACCTACTCTCCATGTGTGTATATCACCCCTGTGGTATAATCATGTTATCCCCAGTGTATCCATCTGTAGGCCCACAGCAGGGATAACACCCACTCTCCATGTGTGTATATCACCCCTGTGGTATAATCATGTTATCCCCAGTGTATCCATCTGTAGGCCCACAGCAGGGATAACACCTACTCTCCATGTGTGTATATCACCCCTGTGGTATAATCATGTTATCCCCAGTGTATCCATCTGTAGGCCCACAGCAGGGATAACACCCACTCTCCATGTGTGTATATCACCCCTGTGGTATAATCATGTTATCCCCAGTGTATCCATCTGTAGGCCCACAGCAGGGATAACACCTACTCTCCATGTGTGTATATCACCCCTGTGGTATAATCATGTTATCCCCAGTGTATCCATCTGTAGGCCCACAGCAGGGATAACACCCACTCTCCATGTGTGTATATCACCCCTGTGGTATAATCATGTTATCCCCAGTGTATCCATCTGTAGGCCCACAGCAGGGATAACACCTACTCTCCATGTGTGTATATCACCCCTGTGGTATAATCATGTTATCCCCAGTGTATCCATCTGTAGGCCCACAGCAGGGATAACACCCACTCTCCATGTGTGTATATCACCCCTGTGGTATAATCATGTTATCCCCAGTGTATCCATCTGTAGGCCCACAGCAGGGATAACACCTACTCTCCAGGTGTGTATATCACCCATGTGGTATAATCATGTTATCCCCAGTGTATCCATCTGTAGGCCCACAGCAGGGATAACACCTACTCTCCATGTGTGTATATCACCCATGTGGTATAATCATGTTATCCCCAGTGTATCCATCTGTAGGCCCACAGCAGGGATAACACCCACTCTCCATGTGTGTATACCACCCCCGTGGTATAATCATGTTATCCCCAGTGCATCCATCTGTAGGCCCACAGCAGGGATAACACCCACTCTCCATGTGTGTATATCACCCCCGTGGTATAATCATGTTATCTGTAGGCCCACAGCAGGGATAACACCTACTCTCCATGTGTGTATATCACCCCCGTGGTATAATCATGTTATCCCCAGTGTATCCATCTGTAGGCCCACAGCAGGGATAACACCTACTCTCCATGTGTGTATATCACCCCTGTGGTATAATCATGTTATCCCCAGTGTATCCATCTGTAGGCCCACAGCAGGGATAACACCCACTCTCCATGTGTGTATATCACCCCCGTGGTATAATCATGTTATCCCCAGTGTATCCATCTGTAGGCCCACAGCAGGGATAACACCCACTCTCCATGTGTGTATATCACCCCTGTGGTATAATCATGTTATCCCCAGTGTATCCATCTGTAGGCCCACAGCAGGGATAACACCTACTCTCCATGTGTGTATATCACCCCTGTGGTATAATCATGTTATCCCCAGTGTATCCATCTGTAGGCCCACAGCAGGGATAACACCCACTCTCCATGTGTGTATATCACCCCTGTGGTATAATCATGTTATCCCCAGTGTATCCATCTGTAGGCCCACAGCAGGGATAACACCCACTCTCCATGTGTGTATATCACCCCTGTGGTATAATCATGTTATCCCCAGTGTATCCATCTGTAGGCCCACAGCAGGGATAACACCTACTCTCCATGTGTGTATATCACCCCTGTGGTATAATCATGTTATCCCCAGTGTATCCATCTGTAGGCCCACAGCAGGGATAACACCCACTCTCCATGTGTGTATATCACCCCTGTGGTATAATCATGTTATCCCCAGTGTATCCATCTGTAGGCCCACAGCAGGGATAACACCTACTCTCCATGTGTGTATATCACCCCTGTGGTATAATCATGTTATCCCCAGTGTATCCATCTGTAGGCCCACAGCAGGGATAACACCCACTCTCCATGTGTGTATATCACCCCTGTGGTATAATCATGTTATCCCCAGTGTATCCATCTGTAGGCCCACAGCAGGGATAACACCTACTCTCCAGGTGTGTATATCACCCATGTGGTATAATCATGTTATCCCCAGTGTATCCATCTGTAGGCCCACAGCAGGGATAACACCTACTCTCCATGTGTGTATATCACCCATGTGGTATAATCATGTTATCCCCAGTGTATCCATCTGTAGGCCCACAGCAGGGATAACACCCACTCTCCATGTGTGAATACCACCCCCGTGGTATAATCATGTTATCCCCAGTGCATCCATCTGTAGGCCCACAGCAGGGATAACACCCACTCTCCATGTGTGTATATCACCCCCGTGGTATAATCATGTTATCTGTAGGCCCACAGCAGGGATAACACCTACTCTCCATGTGTGTATATCACCCCCGTGGTATAATCATGTTATCCCCAGTGTATCCATCTGTAGGCCCACAGCAGGGATAACACCCACTCTCCATGTGTGTATATCACCCCCGTGGTATAATCATGTTATCTGTAGGCCCACAGCAGGGATAACACCTACTCTCCATGTGTGTATATCACCCCCGTGGTATAATCATGTTATCCCCAGTATATCCATCTGTAGGCAGGGATCTGGTCAAGCCATGAGATGCTGCCATCCATCAGTACCAATCTATATAGACATCAAACTTTTTTCATTTTATTGTCCATTTCTTTAGTATTTTTATTTTCATACATGTGTTCTGCTGTGTTCTGTCATGTATTAACTATACATCAACCAGTATTAGATTTGTCTCAACAAGAGTGTAAAACAGTACGCCTCTCTTGCTTGAGGCTTTTTCCACTGTTGTTGGTCTAAACAACCAGACGAAGAAGTCAATTCTATGAAAATTGTTAAGGATTGTTTACATTTCCTGGTCATATATGACGGCGGTCTGTAAATAATCGAGTCTGGACCTCACAATCCAGTGATTAACATCATGAGCATCGATCCACGTGATTGGGATACAGTGACGTGCATTGACCAAGTCAGCGAGCCTGACCACCCGATCCCTTTCGTCGCCTCTTATGACAAGCATAGTCGCCTTTTAAGGCAAGCATGGGTTGCTTAAGACCTATTCTACCCTGAATCTTCACAGGTCCAAAATAAGAAAAGAAAAATCAGAAACACATATTTGACAAGATGATGTCTTTAACGTAGTGTCGACCAAGTGAAACATATAAAATAAAATAAAACATATAGTGTATCTCTATATGACAAGTCAAGGTGCTACTTTCCCTCTCGTACTGAGGGGGGTCGGGTAGCCTAGTGGTTAAAGCGTTCGCTCGTCACGCCGAAGACCCGGGTTCGATTCCCGACATGGGTACAATGTGTGAAGCCCATTTCTGGTGTTCCCCGCCGTGATATTGCTGGGATATTGCTAAAAGCGGCGTAAAACCATACTCACTCACTCACTCTCGTACTGACCTGGAATTATCATTATGATAATCAGTCAACAGCCAGTGGAGACAATTCTCAGTTTGTGTTGAGTCAGCAGAACCCTTGGAGAAAACACCTGATGATAACAGACAGGTTCAACAATGGAGCTGTTTGTGTCTGTGTAATAAGTAGTATCCATGTCATACTGAGGCTGGGATTTTTTAAAACTTGGTTGAAATGTTGAAAAAAATGAAAAAGAGAAGCAGTTATTAATTCCACAGAAATGAGTAAAATTATTTAAAATACTTTAATTAAAACCTGTTGAAAATTTATCTTAAAAATGCCCACGTCCACTTTCTTTTCTTTCTTTTTCTACCCACTTAACATTTTGAGGAAATGAAACAAAAATAGTTGAAATTGGATGTTTTTAAATATTCTTTTTAACCAGAATGAAATATATACCATATATGACTGTAGATAAGCCAAATTTTGCAGACCAGAAAAAAGATTCTGAAGAAAGGTGTCAACCTTTGTAAAGGTTATGCTTCAATCAAACTCTTTTTCTGTTGGTAAAACAACTACATTGTATTCCTGCAGGTGAATGAACAACGCTATAGCAAACTGTGTCAATGAAATTGTAAAAATTTGCAATTGAACATCACTAGACATGATGATTTACCATTTCAGTTGTATTTCTTGTTATGCCAGGCATTCTTTTATATGCAGGGATTAAGATTACCGTGTAAAAAGTCTGGCATTGTTTGACATTTGATGTTTTATACAATGATTTACGGTAGATGTTCTTTTCCTTATTTGCTTATACCTTGGCATCTACAGTAATCATTGCTATCCATTGTACCAGTGTAACTGTCCCCCGTCTTGATGAATTGTCCATGATTGTTGAATTACACAAGATATTATGTGTTGACTGTACAGTTTTTAGGTTTATACTCCAATGAATTGTAGATAGTGTTTCATGAAGTAGTCATGCTGTAAATAGTTGTATAGACGTGCGTGAGGACTCTGTGATAGCAGTAGTGTAGAATGCACCTGGAAGGAGGGCAGGCTTTATGGCCTGGGGGTGCCCGCAGGGGGGTGGGAATTTCAAATTATTGACTTACCCCTGGGCAATTTTAAACTGTAAAAAGTCACTTGTCCAGAAACAATTTGTCACTCATTGCTCACCCCAGAATCCCAAGTACTGCTAAACACAAGTCTCAGAAGCATTGAGAAAAGGTGCAGTTTGATGTTAAATTATTGAAAAAATATCAAGAAAAAATTGAATATAAAATTTTGTATTTTGTTTTTTTGGTTTAAATTTTAACTCTGCACAGCAAATATGATTTTTATTTGCATCCCGCGTACCACCCCGAGTTACGAATACCATTTAAATTGACACCAGAATCCTGCACACCAAAAGGTAATTGTCCAGGTAATTTACCAAAAACTGTTTTTCTTACTGCCGTTTTGACATTGATGAAAATGTTTTTGTTTCTCCATGGCTTTTTAGGCAGACAGTGCGACCTGCCATGACTTCTGACAATATGTTGTGTAGAAGGCGTGCCCTGAAGTGTGATCAGAATCAGGTGAAGGAAGTATGGGATGTTTGTACTTTTAGAAAACTATATTTAATACTTGTTACAAATAATTTCTCATAATTGACTTAAGGTCTGCTAAGTTTAATGGTTGCCCACGGGTGCGTGAACCTGATTCTTTTGCTTGTTCGGAAGTCTCACATGATGAAGCGTTGATGTTCCACCCCCAGAGTGATAAGGTCTACACATTGTAAATAGTGCCGGAGACAGAGACATTACCAGACAACTGATACACAGAATTAGCTGATAACCAAAGTGTTGGAACAACTGCAATCAAACTTGCTGGGGCTGCCAATCTGCCGGAGCCTGGTCCCCCTTTAAGATCACCTGATTTATGAAGTCACAATGTAGAAAAATATGATATCACCATGACAAATATGTCAGCTTTTATGTACCAGCATATTATGAAAGTGTTTGATTCACATTTCTTGAAGCAAAAAAACAATTTTTTATCATTTATACCAAACACTTCTATACAAAGTCAATTCAGATGTAAAACATTAGTCTTTTTTGTTACATGTTTATTATTACTGTTTGACTCTGTACACTGGAAGTTCAGGCCATAGTCCAGGACAGTCTCTTCCCCCTCCCCGCGTAGCAGGTAATATTGAGGAGCATATTTGCTTATATCAAATTGTCATTGTTTGAAAGGTATTAAGTTCAATGCCTCTTTGTTAATTATTGATTTAAATAATCTCTGTCACTAAAGGTAATAAAAGGCATGTTCTTTCATTCTTAAACCGTTCGTATCTAAGTTACCGGTTTGCCATGTTGTTTTATAGTGAACACGTAAATGCATTTGGTCACTGCCTCGACTCCCTCATCAGCCATTGTTGTGTATAGGTCACAGTCAATCTGAAATTACACTTATCGTCATGGCAACAGCTTCTGACTGCATGATCAATAAACTATGGTCTTTTTATTGCAAAATGTTGTCTTGTTGTTTCTTGAAGGTAAATTGATACGACAGCTAACCAATGCAGCAGCGAGTGAATGTTGTTTTACACAAATATTTCATCCAATATGACGTCATCAAGTTGTGATCGCATGTTCAAATCTCCAGAAATGACGTCATGATAGAACAATGTTTTATTGTGATGAAGAACACATTCTTCAGTGTTCTTGCGATTTGTCGCGTATCTGTCTTATATTAGGGATTATGGTTATGGGATAGGGGTTATGATAGTCACTTTCTGAAGTGGGACCGAGATCCTGATTTAGTCTGCATGGTTTACTGGGAGACTATTCTTTCCAAATATTCGACACGACAACCCAACTGCTTCAGTCATAGGTTTTGTCATCTTCCCGAGGCAAGAGAGTTAACTGACTAAGAAAAGTCTAGTTTACACCCTTGCCGAACTAGGCTGGTATTATGGTAACGTTTTGGCTTGGCTAACGAGTCTATGCATAGTCCATTCAAAATCGCGCAATGAAATCGAAATTTCGGTCGATTGCAGGATTTGCAAAGCATGTTTCCAGGCCAACTTGTCAGCAGATATTTTCCAAACCTTTTCATGTTTTTAATCAAGGTGCCCGCGTGATTTGATGCACCTCGCGATGAAAGACCCGTTTTATGACAATATAGACCTTGATGATCGACCATATCTTCTTGACTGGGCGCCACCGTTTTGTTTGAAACAAATGCAAGGGATGGAATCTGATTTGTCCATAGGAGAGGCTTAGAAGGGACATAACTTGTAATAACCACTGGCGGCGCTACGATCAAGCCCAGGAATTCCAGCCAAGTTCGGCAAGGGTGGAAACTGGACTTTTAAAGTCAGTTAACTCTCTTGCCTCGGGAAGAGGAGGTTTTGTAAATTGGGTGTCACACACTCTTCTCTGCTATTTACCAGAGATGGAGCAATACACACATTCCTGATCAAGTTTGTATCTTGATGGTGAAGTCCTGACACAATACATATTCTGATGCAACCGTGAAGATCCGGGGTAGAATAGGTCTTCAGCAGTCCATGCTTGCTGTAAAAGGCAACTATGCTTGTCGTAAGAGGTGACTAATGGGATCGGTTGGTCAGGCTTGCTGACTTGGTGGATGCATGTCATCGTATCCCAATTGTGTGGATTGATGCTCATGATGTCAATCACTGGATCATCTGGTCCAGACTCAATTATTTACACACTGCCGTCATAGACCTGAAATATTGCTTGTGTCATTTTGACAGGCAGTGTCATTTTATTAGCAGATATTCAAATGCATGGCAGTCAAAATCCTCAACTTTAGTGAAAATACTGTGCCAATGTCTTAGTATACTGAAGTTATTGTGCTAGGTTTACATAACAACTTAGAAAAAGTTAGTAAGGCTTAAAAAAATAAGAATTGGATCTCAGGCAATGACCTTTGAAAATATAGTGCAGGCAGGTGTTTGTTTTTTGTTTTGCCTGTTCAAACTAGTATGCAAGCAAATGAACCTGGAAAAGGGCCTCCCTTCATAAACAAGCATACATAGAGAGAATCTCACCCTTGTGTCTTGACATTGGCAAGCCTCGGAGTTTTTCCACTTTCATCAACGAGTGTTGATATATTTGATATCCAAAGACACGAGGGTGAGATTTTATTTATCATCCAACGTCATTCTTCCAACTTCTTCAGTTTGTAGATAGAGATTACTACACGAGTGTCTGTCAGATACCATTGATCTTACAACGAGTTGTTTCAAAACGTATCTAACGAGCTAAAGCGAGTTAGATACGTTTTGTAACAACGAGTTGTATAGCAGCTGAGTTTGAAATATACTTGATCGAATAGGTGTCTCATAACCGGCATTTTGTAAACACAATCCAATATGGCTGAACGTACACTTTGGCATTCGTGTATGCGTATTTTCCAAAACATTCTAAACGATTCTAGGCTTATCAGCTATGTTGCAGACTTATCATTAGTGATTTGATACCCGTGATCACTAATATGCTATTTTTCTACTTTAAATTATTCGAGTAAATATCCGATATTTAGATTTCTAAACACACAGTAAATAACGTCGTTAATTGTGATTTGGCGAGATTCACAATGCACCTAATTTTCAGAAGTCACTTTCAGTAAATTTGCCTTGCCTAAAATGACAGCAAATGATAAACAAAAGAGTGAATTCAAAACTGCGAAGTGTATTAGTTTGCGTGATGTATTTTTAATTTTATTCGCCTTCGAAGTGAGGGTTGAAGAGGAGTAACATATGTGTCACTGTAGCATCCAGGGGGTTCACACTCTAAAAAACGATAATGTTGACATAACAACAGATAATGTAACTGATAATAATAACAAACAAACTCGCAGGCGAGGACAAGTTTGATTATTTTTATTATTAATTACACGGTCCTGTTGTTCAATACAGACGTAGGTGAACATTCGACTGAAGCACGAGCAACTTATGAATGACTTGCACTCAGGAAAGTAGTCTGTCATTATCTGACCTCAAGTCATCACTATGAAGTAGCCAATCACGGGCCTGGAATTGGATCTCACACATATGTTTGATACCAGTTATCTCAAATTGGTTTCTCGCCCACAGGTGTGTAAGAAACTCCTATTGCCGCCATGACCATAACATGAGATGCGCAGTGAAGCAGTGCGCCTGTAAAGGGAAGTAACTGCGCGCTATATTGGTTCACATTGTTTTTAAGTATTAGTATTAACGTGTGGCAGACATTATGATGATGCAGGCGGTGCCTGAGAACCAATTATCTTTTTTAGGTTTGTATCAATACATCCACTTATGATCAACAATCATATGAAACTTTCATGGGTAATTCATCCCACTCCTGCTATTACCAGGTATCTTGAGCAAAAACCTCAAAATCATATCGGTGTCCTCTGATGACTGTCCTCTACAGTAAATCATTTACATTATCTACAGTAAAGCAGACAAACAGACATCAGGTGTAAGAACATTAATGATTTTATTGATCAGATTCCATTAGAAAATGAAACAAAGATACAAAGGAGACATTTCATTTGAACATTTACAAAACACGCAAAGATTTGGAAGGAGAACAAAATAGTTATTGCTTTGTTGGCAGTAATAGACACATGAGGTTCATTTCCATGATACAAAGTGTATCAGTGACTGCATGAGTTTGGTTTTCACAGCTTTCAGCAGTATTAGGGCGGGAGACACCAGCAATGGTTTCCCACATTGTAATAGCATGTTGGGAATCAAAACAGGGTCTTTGGCCTGACAAGCAAACGCTTTAACATCTAGGCTAGACCACTGCCCCCAAGTCTTCAGCTGTGCTAAAGATGGCCCTAGTCCTGGTATATAGATATTCAGAGAGGTGATGTTTAACCTCCGACATTGTACTGTAGAATAAGTTTTCAGACAGGTGATGTTTAACCTCCAAGAAAATACTACAGAATAAATATTGAGACAGGTGATGTTTAACCTCCAAGAAAATACTAAAGAATAAATATTGACATAGGTGATGTTTAACCTCCAAGAATATACTACAGAATAAATATTGACACAGGTGATGTTTAACCTCCAAGAATATACTACAGAATAAATATTCAGACAGGTGATGTTTAACCTCCAAGAAAATACTATAGAATAAATATTCAGACAGGTGATGTTTAACCTCCAAGAAAATACTATTGAATAAATATTCAGACAGGTGATGTTTAACCCCCAAGAATTTACTGCCGAATAAGTACTTAGGCATAATGTTTAACTTCCAAGAATATACTGTTGAAGAAATGTTCAGACAGGTGATGTTCAACCTCCAAGAAAATACTCAAGAATAATTATTCAGACAGGTGATGTTTGAACCCCAAGAATGTACCGTAGATTAAGAATTCAAGCAACTAATAAGAAGTTTTCTATCATGTATAATTAAAAGGTACCGGGTACATTATTGTAAGAAAGATCTATCTAAGCTATATGGTCACCATACTCTGTCATTACAGCGAGTTCATTGGACATATTGCTAATCCATTCCACCTGCACTGCTCTTGTCTGAAGGCATCGTGGAGCTCTGTCGGTATAGTTATCATATTTGTAAGAGCCAGGTCATAATTATGGTTAAAACGGCTTTACAGGCTATCTGAGTGGTAACATGGTCATGAGACAAACATCAGATTCAAGGTCATAACCCATACAGGCTTTAAGATATGACATGAATTCCTGATTCATCTCCTACTGAAAATACAGTGTATGGGAATCACACTTCGATCAAGCAGCCTGCAATGATCTGAAGATATTTAACCTAATATTAGCTCTATACTATGTGTCATTAACATTTAAGTTAATCAATTTGCTACCTACCCTGTACAGAACATAGAAACAAAATGTCCTATAGAATAACATTTTTTCAACAAACCTCTATTGTATATAGAGTCAACACTTGAATAACAAAAATAAAACCCTTTCAGTCGTTCAACGAAACAATGTTAAATATTTGATGACAGTGATCCATGTCATCAAATAATATGAATAACAATTAATTAAAACAGACATCCAAAAATGTTTTTCTGAACAAGCAATTATCCTGATATCAGTGGCAACAGTGCATTTCTAAACCCTGTTTAGGGTTGGTCATCCGTGAATATACATTATTGTTTTACATTCATAGAATAGTATACTGTATGTTACCCGGTATGAAAACACAGATAATTCATTACATGCATCTCACTTTCCTATTTGTCCAGCTGAAAAAGCATATTGCATCAACAAATAAATACAGTTTACTCTTTGTTCATTTGCAATTTTGTCTCAATTTGCATTGCTGCATTCCAATCACGTCATTATAGCATTGTTTCTGTGTTCTGAGAAATGACATAAACCTTGACCTTGTATGGATACAGATTAGGTGACCTTGACCTTGTTTGAATGCAGATGTAATGACCTTGACCTCATGATCAAAATGAGTTGCCATGACCTTGTATCAAATTCCTATATCATGACCTTGACCTAGTTCCGACCAACCACTGCCTGGAGCAACTTCTTGTAGTCTCCGCTACAGTCGTCCTTGAGCCAGTTCCACAGAGTCTGCTTCGTGAGCTGAAGGAAACACTCCTTTATCTGAACCATATCAATCTGAAAATGCACAGGGTATGAACTGTAAAACAGTATTTATAATGTCATACTCTTCACATTGTTTAGGCTATTAAAACGTTTCTTTTTAGGCCACACTTGGAAATGGAAATATCAACCATTACAAGGCTAACATAATGCAAATATGGCTTAAAAAATAAAATAACTGGTTCTCAGGCAATGACTTTTAAAAAAAAAAGTGTGGGTGGGTGATGGTATTTTTGTTGTTGCTTGTTCAAACTTAGTATATACTAAGTAAACAGTTGTGTACCATCAACCTCCCTACATAAAGGACCATTACACAAGGTGCACAGTAAAGCAGTGCACATGTAAAGGGAAGAAACGCCTTGCTATATTTGATCGCAATTCTTTTAAGTATTGGGATTTTTAAAATTTCTTTTGAAAATGGAAATAAAAACGAAATATCTGGCAGACTGAATGATGATGCAGGTGGTGCCTGAGAACCAAGACAATCATTTTTTCAGCCTATACTGAACTGCAAAAGAAACATCACTTCAAACAAATAATTCATGAAAGATTCCCATTGAAATATCAATGCATTTTTTTTATTAATTATTTCATTAAATACGGTAATAAGAAAATTTAAAAAATGCTTTTGTTCAATGAAAATAATTCCTCTAATTTGCCTTCTGCCTCTAGGCACACTGACCAAGAAAGTCTGTAAAACAACAACAAAACTGGTCTAGTCTTGAATTCAAATGCTTGATGAAAACTGTCAATATTCCATGAATTCTCGTTCAAATGGAAACTGCAACATGTGCGTACCTCGGACCGGGAGATGATGATCCTGATGAGAGTTTTATCTGCCGTACCAAGTCCTTTCATGGCATCTCTCAACTTCTCCGCAAAGTACATCGGTCGACAGCGGATGTTCATTGCTGAGAAACACAAGGGAATTTCTTGTTTGTTATTAAGTTTTTGTACCAAGAATGTATCACAAACAAAGATCTTAAAGTGTTTTTTTGTTTTTTTCAAACTATCAATATTGCTGAGCAGGTTCACGGTGACACAGACATAGTGCTTTATATGAACAGTGGTCCAATTATTTTTAAAGAGTTGCCTCCCTTAGCTGTGCCTGAATATGCTGATTGTGAGTTTGAATCCAAGAATCTCTCTGATTATGATCCATCCTGTGTCTCACCAACGTGGTAAACATCTACGATCTGAATTAATTTTGGCTTTCCGCACACATTATTCTGACATGTGATATACCTGAAATACTGTTCAAAGCAGCAAAAAACCTACTTCTTCATAATAAAGCATTCCTTGGGAAGTTTTGCTGTGTAAATGTTCAGTAAATGGTTGACGACCTACCAACAGCATACAGCCCCTTCCTGAAGTTCCCAGACGTCTCACGATCAACTGAGTTCAAAATGTCTCTTTGTGTGATCTGCAAAAGGAAGTATGATTTTATGTCAGGGGAGTGAGTCATGGAAACAAGAAGAGATAAAATATGGATAATATGCGTGTGAAACTGGACAACCTTTTGAGATTGATTGCAACAAACTTATGTATACCTAGGAAGGGTACATTATATTCTTCATATCAGACATACACTGACCTTGAACTACTCATTATACATGCACTGACCTTGACCTACTCCCACATACACTCACCTTGACCCACTTGTTGGAAATACACTGACCTTGAACTACTCATTATACATACACTGACCTTGACCTACTTGTACATACACTCACCTTGACATACTCATTGTAGATTGTTCTCATGGTGTAGTAATCTCTGGTGGAGAAGATCCTGTTGAAGGTCTCCTCGTCTGTGCCCCACCGGTCTTCTCCAGCCTTGAACAACAGCTGGGCATCTCTCCTCGCCTTCTCCATGTCACACAGCTTCGCATAGTTCACCTGGAACATCCCGGTCGCATGGTCATCGACGACGACCTCCTCCACAGCTGCCTCCAGGCTGTCCCGGCTGATCTCGTACCGATTGCCCTGAAACAGCCTTCCAGTCAAACCTCGGCAACAAACTACAAAGTCCTTAATCACCGGGGAACACCATTCCTCTCACAGATCAAGAACAACATCGTAATGAGTAGGGCTGGGACAATACACCAACTGTGTGATCCAATACGTATCACGCTACCTTGTTTACGATCCGATACGTATCACGATACTTGTAACTGCTCTTATCCGTGGTGTGTAAGCCATCTTTTTCATAGACAGGATAGTCAAATACCTGGTTACTGACAATTTACAGTTGTCAGTGTCAAGTAGGACTTTCTCACTGCTAATTATCACTACTAATTAGTGTTTGGTGTAATAGCCATTAAAGTAAACATTTAAGGTATGAATTGATATTTTGTACCAAGTGTGCGATACTTGTATCGGGAAGTAAAATATCGCGATCTACCGATGTATCAGTGTATAGTCCCACCACTCGTAATGAGTGTGTAAGACATGTACTCATGTGGGGATTCAAACCTAGGCCTTGATCTTCCTGTGCCAGTTCATGATGCCCACTAGGCCACCTCACCACCCCTTTAGACCATCAGTAACATAAGTACTGTATTGAACATACTGTGACCTAAACCCTTGTGTACCCAAGTACTGTACTGAACATACTGTGACCTAAACCCTTGTGTACATAAGTACTGTATTGAACATACTTCGACCTAAACCCTTGTGTACATAAGTACTGTATTGAACATACTTCGACCTAAATCCTTGTGTACCCAAGTACTTTATTGAACATACTTTTACCTAAACCCTTGTGTACATAAGTACTGTATTGAACATACTTCGACCTAAACCCTTGTGTACATAAGTACTGTATTGAACATACGTTTACCTAAACCCTTGTGTACATAAGTACTGTATTGAACATACTGTGACCTAAACCCTTGTGTACCCAAGTACTGTATTGAACATACTTCGACCTAAACCCTTGTGTACCCAAGTACTGTACTGAACATACTTTTACCTAAACCCTTGTGTACATAAGTACTGTATTGAACATACTTCGACCTAAACCCTTGTGTACCCAAGTACTGTACTGAACATACTGTGACCTAAACCCTTGTGTACATAAGTACTGTACTGAACATACTATGACCTAAACCCTTGTGTACATAAGTACTGTACTGAACATACTGTGACCTAAACCCTTGTGTACATAAGTACTGTACTGAACATACTATGACCTAAACCCTTGTGTACATAAGTACTGTACTGAACATACTGTGACCTAAACCCTTGTGTTACTATGTACTGTACTGAACATACTATGACCTAAACCCTTGTGTACCTAAGTACTGTATTGAACATACTATGACCTAAACCCTTGTGTACATAAGTACTGTACTGAACATACTATGACCTAAACCCTTGTGTACACAAGTACTGTACTGAACATACTATGACCTAAACCCTTGTGTACCTAAGAACTGTACTGAACATACTGTGACCTAAACCCTTGTGTACCTAAGTACTGTACTGAACATACTATGACCTAAACCCTTGTGTACATAAGTACTGTACTGAACATACTGTGACCTAAACCCTTGTGTACCTAAGTACTGTACTGAACATACTGTGACCTTAACCCTTGTGAGTTTAATATATTTTAAATACCGTATTCGACGTAATAAGCGCCCAGGGCGCTCTCAAAATTAGAATTAGGGGGCTCTTATTAGAATGGTATTTTGGTGAAAAGAAAACAGAGTTGAAAGATAAATTTCGTGGTTTATGCTGACAGCCTGAAATTTTCATCTACGACACATATATTTTTCCAGAATTTAATTGCCCATAATTAAGGGTGCATATAACACATGAGTGCGTATTATACATAAATAAATAAGTCTTGTGTACATTGATCGATCGGAAGGGGTGCTAACTGGGATTGCTCACTAGCCAATATATTAACAAATATCGGCATGGGCGCTTATTAGAGCGGAGCGCTTATTATGTCGAATACGGTATATATAGTAAAATATATAAGATTTCAGTAACCCATAACACGCTAAAATTCATGACACTGAGGGAGCAACCATTTGATTTTTATGTTTGGGAACTCAATTATTTTACGAACATTACAGGTTCTCAATCATATTTATTTCAATGAATATAAATTAAAGAACTGGACCGACACATTATATTTTCTTCCAACAGCTGTATGTATTTTATTTCAGTAAAACAGGCTCGTTTATTTTTTAAGAAAAATCCTGGCAAAATGAAATGGTTGCTCCCTTATTGTCATGCTATACTGCCACCCAGAACATTCTACATCCACAAACAGTGAAACAGTGAAACAGTGAAACCACCAATCTATACATAAACTGACCTGGGAGGCAGATATCAGCAGGCGTTTGAAGTCTCCGCTGGTGTCATCCTCAATGTCCTTTTCAATCAGGGTATCATTGACTTTGCGATTGGGGCTAGCCACTGAAACATACACACAATGTGGGTCAAGGTCAGTGTCAATTGTATTTAACTGCACAACTTTGCATTATATAAGTGTGAAAGCGGCTTCAGTTAAAAATATGAAATTATTTCAAAATATACTGAACAATAAAAGTTCCTGTGACATTGAATAAGATTTAATGCAAAGTTATGTATTTTACCAAATCGGAAACAATTTCGGTTTGCAACAGATAAAAGACTCCTGTAAGTGTTCAAATGGTTTAATTTGCCATACTGACTTCAGAAAATGCGGGATTTCATAAAAAACATGAACATGCCAAAATGTCAATTTACAAATCAAAAGCGTGTGTGTCCACCTCTGGTTGTGATGCAAGCAACATATCTTCATCTCATGGAATGGACCAGGCATCACACAAAGTCCTGTGGGATATCTGTCCATATCTGCTGGAGCATGTTACGAAGTTCCTGGAGTGTTTGTGGAACACGTGGTTGATGTCGAAGGCGCCGATCCATCTCATCCCACATGTGCTCGATTGGTGAGAGATCAGGGGAGCAAGCCGGCCAGGGGATGACATTCACGTTGTTTTGTTGAAGAGAATCCTGAACAAGTCGAGCAATATGAGGCTGGGCATTGTCATGTTGAAAGGTAATGCCTGGGCCATGACGACGCAAAAATGGTAGAACAACAGGGCCGATGGTCTCGTCGGGGTAGTGCTGTCCATTGAGATTTCCCTCTACCACCATGAAACGGGTCCTCTGTCTTGCTGTTATCCCACCCTATACCAAAACGCTGCTGCCCCCGAACCAATCTTGTTCCATGACAAAATGATTGACGTAACGTTCACCTCAACATCGGTACACTTGACTCCGTCCATCGCTGTGGCTGAGGTGAAATCGAGACTCGTCAGTGAATAGAACTTGTCCCCACTGCATGGCCGTCCAGCGTAGACGCAGTCTGCACCACTGTAGACGTGCTTGACAGTGGTTTCCTGTCAAAATGGGACGTCTGGCTGGTCTTCTGGCGACAGTCCCTGCACATACGTACGGTTTGTGAAGATATTCGTCGAAGGCCAGGGATGCTTCTTGCAGTCACTGTTGCTGGCTGGAATTGATTTCGTAGGCGTGTTGTTCGAATCCAGTTGTCTTGTCGATTATTGGTTAGACGTGGCCTGCCACTCCGAGTATGGTCTCTGACTGCATTCGTCTGTTGCCAACGTTGCCATAAACACCAAATGGTGTTTCTGTGGACGTTAAATTGTCTTGCAACATCATGTTGACTCGATCCTGCTTCAAGCATACCAATGGCTCACAGACACTCATTTTCGGACAGGCGTGGCATTTCGTAATGTTGAATAACTGCATAATTTTGTTGTTTTTCTGAGTGGTTGTCAGCACGATGCTAAACAATGCATATGGAATCCCATTAATACACATGTTTTTATACCCATTCTTGGGTAGTGAAATGCATGGAGCTTGCATAAAAGTCAACTTTTGCATGGACTGCATGCTTTTCTGTAGCAGTTGCATTTTTGTGACTTGATTCCATACATGTACTACAATATTGAAAACCAAACTTTACTTGTTTGAAAAATACACTAAATTATTGGTGTCACAGGAACTTTTGTTGTTGAGTATATGACATATTTTTCAGGAAGGACAAACATGATACAGTTTCAGTCGAACATTTTTGTATATTTCGACAATTTGACTTCCTTTCTCGACACATGTTGTAGTCCCTGATAGCCACGGGCCATGTATCATGTTTGAAATGACATTGTGCATCTTGCTACATTAATGTTTTACAAAATATACTTACCATCGCCATATACATTTTTCATCTCCGCAATCTGTCGGTTTGTGCGAGTCATCAGCACCTCAATCAGTGTAGCCTCATCAGTTCCCAGGCCCTGAATGTGTATACATGAAGAACCATTGAAATACTTGCCTTGATTGTCATGCACTGTATGGGATGTCCTGTCAGACAGATGTATCGGGGATGTCATGTAATACAGGTATATGGGGGATGTCATGTAATACAGGTATATGAGGGATGTCATGAAATACAGGTATATGAGGGATGTCATGTATTACAGGTATATGAGGGATGTCATGTAATACAGGTATATGGGGTATGTCATGTAATACAGGTATAGGAGGGATGTCATGTAATACAGGTATGTGATATCATGTCATACAGAGATACGGGAGATGTCATTGGCTATGAGGGGGTGCTACGAGGGTGTGCTATGAGGGGTGCTATGAGGGGGTGCTACGAGGGTGTGATATGAGGGGTGCTATGAGGGGTGCTATGAGGGCTATGAGGGGTGCTATGAGGGCTATGAGGGGGTGCTATGAGGGGGTGCTATGAGGGGTGCTATGAGGGCTATGAGGGGGTGCTATGAGGGGGTGCTATGAGGGGATGCTATGAGGGGGTGCTATGAGGGGGTGCTATGAGGGGTGCTATGAGGGGGTGCTATGAGGGGGTGCTATGAGGGGGTGCTATGAGGTGTGCTATGAGGGGGTGCTATGAGGGGGTGCTATGAGGTGTGCTATGAGGTGTGCTATGAGGGTGTGCTATGAGGGGATGCTATGAGGGGGTGCTATGAGGGGTGCTATGAGGGGGTGCTATGAGGTGTGCTATGAGGTGTGCTATGAGGGTGTGCTATGAGAGGTGCTATGAGGGTGTGCTATGAGGGCTATGAGGGGGTGCTATGAGGGGGTGCTATGAGGGGATGCTATGAGGGGGTGCTATGAGGGGTGCTATGAGGGTGTGCTATGAGGGGGTGTTATAAGGGGGTGCTATGAGGGGGTGTTATAAAAGGGTGTGTAAAAAACAACCTCACTGAACTAAACAATATCATGAGCTGTAGATAACTGTTGCTATATTGAGGTGATATCTTCAACTCGCCCGCTTACATAGATGGCCTCCTTCACACACCAAGCATCGTAGCGGGCAGGGTCCACGAAACACGCCATCACCGACTCCCGGTAGTCCCCACTCAGCTCGCTGTGGACATCCTCGATCAGATCCTGCAACACAACAATAACAACTATAATGTCTACAGGCCTTGCACAAAGTGGAACACTCAACCCCACAGAGGCATGACATAATCTCCCGCAACATCATTATCAGCTCCCTGGGGAGTATCAATTCAACCCCAGCTGCAAATTAGGATGGCAGGTTTCCATTCACAGATCATCTCAAACAAAGCCTCAGAGGGAGACACCACGTTTGATAGCCTGTGTTCCGTGTTGGGCATGTTTGCCAAGCAGGCACCATTCCCAGCATGTTTCATTCAGCAGAGAATGGGTACCCGATATGGGAGGTGGATGAAAATACCCTCTTGCTCCCAAAGGCAGCTTTGGTTGTATACTCCCCAGGGAGTTGAAAATGATAACTGGAATATGTACGAATCCACAGGTTGGGAAACAAATAAACCCCATTTGAGCAGATACTAGTACCTGGATAAATGTGGCATGCTATAGGTCTCAAGAGTTGGGTACAAAATGTCCAAATGGGAATTGTTTTACCGCAGTCCTGGCAAAAACCATTTAGATACATGTATCAGATGATCAGATCATGTGTACACTAAAGTTGATAGATGCTTTATCCTTACTCTAACATATAACAGTCAGAACGAATGCTTGCATGGTCAGAAAGAAATGTGAACATAAGCTATACTTGTAGTGTAACCATGGAATACTATTGGTAATGTCATTAAACAATATATCACATGACTAACCACGTGAGTAACCACGGGTCCGGGGAGTCGTGTAGGTACCCGAGACCTACTCAGGACCCACCCGACCCGAGTACCCGAGTTACCCGTCCCAGCCCGACTGGACACTGTGAAAGTCACTGACCCGTCCATACATGGTCTTGTACATGGTCTTGAGCTTCTGTCTCTGCTGGTTGCACCGTGTGGCCACGACGTGGGTGACAGCATCCTCGTCAGTACCTGTCGTAGGCACCATACATTGAACATCACATTGGTCACAATACATTGTGTACAGTCAAACACCGTTGTGTCGAAGTTGAAGGGACCAATGTAAATACTTTGAGTTATCCAAGGTTTGAAACAATCGAAAACTGAATTTGACATACATTTACTGATGAAGAATGAATGGTTAGAAAGGCATTTCTTAGAAGTTGACAGATGACAAAGTAGACACAATATATGGATAACAACTTTTGTATTTTACTGCAAAGGTGACATTTGGTATAGATCCTCATGTATGCAATTCTTGTTACTGTTAATCCTCCATTTACTGTATATATTTTGTACCATGTTCCTTATTCAGCCTTGCTTGACAACGGTATATGGATCTATACCGAACATCGCCTTTCAGCAAAATAAAGAAGTTGTCATCCATAAATTGTGTCTACTTTGGCATGAAGAATGAATAACACAAAACACATGCGACAACATACAAGGAAATAAATAAATGTTGACTTATCAGAGTAAATATGTGCTGGAATTACATGTTTGGGACTGGAAAATGATTTCATGACAACCGTACCCTCGACACATCCAATTCGACACATCAGATGTTAAATAATGATGAATAAAGAAGGAATATGCAGGGACAAAGCTTTTACTTTGAGACAACCGTAAGTTTGACACATCAAAGATCGACACAATGGTGTTTGACGGTATTTTTAGCCAAGGCACAACATTGACATCTTCTTGCTATATGATGGAGAATGCCACACTGATCGTACATGTTCTCAGCAAATGCATCTGCAACCGAAACAGTCTCAGTATACCTGCTGACATATATTTCCAAACATTATCTTTATTTCCGATGGTATCCTCACAATAACCAATGAAATTTCTTGGACAAAATAAATCAAAAGGCAATTTTACATACAAGTTGAAGTAGTGGTCCCTAAGTGATCCTGGTCAAAACATATTGCGTGTTCCAAAGTAAGCCGCTCATGGCTGCCTCACAGGTTTGATTTGCCAAGTAGTTTAAATAAATTGTTTGTTTGTTAGTTTGTTTGTTGTTTGACGCAGCACTCAGCGATATTCCAGCTATATGACGGCTGTCCGTAAATAACTGAACCTGGACCAGACAATCCAGAGATTTATATCATGAGAATGGATCGACGCTATTAGGATACGGTGACATGCTTCAACCAAGTCAGTGAGTCTGACCAACCGATCCCGTTAATCACCTCTTACGACAAGCATAGTCACCTTTCACGGCAAGCCTGGGTTGCTGAAGACCTATTCTACCCTGGATCTTCACGGGTCTAAATAAATCCTGACATCTCATGAACAGGGAAGGAAACATTCATATCAAAGGAGGACTAAGCTTAGCAAATTGGCAGTCCAGCTCATGTCATTCAAAACCAACTGTGTATATTTTGGCTGGGCTAACAAGTCTAATAAGTCTATGCATGAAAATGACATCCGGTTCGTAAACTGCAGTGCAGATATCCGTCAATTGCAGGATTTGCAAATAACAGATATTTTCCAAATCTCATGCTCACATGATTTGATGCACTTATTACAATACAGATATTGATTATCATGGAATCTGTTTGGTCAATAGGAGAGACATAGAAGGGACATAACTCGTAATAGGCACTGATGGCGCTACGGTCAAGCCCAGAAATTCCAGCCTAGTTCGGCAAGGGTGGAAACTGGACTTTTACAGTCAGTTATCTACCTTGCCTCTGGAGGATGTTAAAAAACAGGTGAAGAGAAAAACAGAAGGGGAGTGGAATGTTGATATTCCTCACCTAATCCCTTCATTCCCTTCCTGAGGTATTCACAGTCGGCCTCGGGGTCCCAGGGCTTGTCTGTCAGGTCGGTGCTGCGTTCAGCATTGTAGTACTGTACAACGGGGTCCTCTGCTGGGTAGGTCATGAAGGGTCTCACAGTCCCCTCAGTCATCTCAAACGTGCCACTGACAGCCTCACGACGCATCAACTCATCAATAAACTTGGTCTTCATCAGTTCCTTGATGTCGCCCTGCAACCACAATCATGTCGTTGCCACATTGTTGCAAACATAAAATGTAATAAGTATTAAATTCTCCTTGCTGCTGTGTCTGACACAAGAGGATGGATCAACTGGCTGGCCCCTTTTAAATAAACCTCCGGTGACGTCATCCTATTGTTCTCCAGTCGGGTTAAATCTCATAAACATGGATGTTGTAATGTACCCAAGATTTTAGAAAATATCCCGGGAATATTTGCTGTATAATATGTTATAATATCGCTTGGATTTTATATAATATCCCAGGGATTTTATTAATTCAACTTCTGTTTATATTTTAACATATGAATGTTTCTCCCTAGATATTTATTTTGCATTTGAACATAATGTTATGAAATTGAAAATCAAATGAAAATGGTTTTTTTATATTCCCACGAATCAAACACTCATTCTTCGTATCTGTAGCCCAGTGAGTGTACCACCACGCTACAGGGGCGCTGATAAATCACAATGCTGTTAAGAATGTCTTTTTCAAGTAGCTGTACACCAACAACAGATATTTAATGCCTGTTTCCTAAGGTTCATGGAAAATATATTTGAAACATAAAATTTTTGATAAGTGTTGTTTTAAGATTCTTTTTTATTTTATTTATAAGTTAGATATAACACTTACCCTTGGTTTTTATGCAATTTAAAACCCTCATCCTATGGATAAAACCTCTGGGATATGCCTCTCTGTTTTATCCCTTGGATTTGGGTTTTAAATCTCATAAAAACCCTCTGACATGTTTTATCCTACATCTATAACTCAGCATACTCACTGCCTTAGCCTTCTCCACCTCCTGTTCCTCCTCCTTGCTGATCTCCTCACCCTTTGACTGCATCTCCTCCAGCTGCAAACAAAATAAAAAGAATTTGTATTTAAAAAAGTACACTATGACCTATACATATCTTTCCTGTTAATTTTTCTTAATGATTTGCACTTTGGAACCTCTTAACTGTTATGAATATATTTTTCATTTGAGGATTTTCTCAAGGAAAGAATGCTATATTCAGGTGTCCAACACTTTGGGGGGGAAAGTCTCAATAGTACATGGTCGACTTGTTGCAGGCTTTAAATACTACTTGCCACACAGCTGACTGACACGAATAGGATGATAGACATTCTTCACAGTTTCTGTGTTGGACATACACAAGTGTCCCTTTAAGGCACAAGACCTCATTTGCAAATATGATTTAGATTTTGTGTTACATTTCTATCTTCATTGGGAATCACGGTTACTGAGGTACGAAATTCATAACCTTGCACTGAAATATCACAACCCAGCACTATCACAGGACTTTCAGTGAAAATAGAAGGATATATAGAGGATATTTCATGTGTCGAGAGAAAGATCATGTTTTTCTCATCGAGTGACGAGGATAAAGGAGATATTTATATAAAATATATATATTTAGATAAAATATCTCCTTTCACCCAGTCACGAGATGAGAGAAACATGATATTTCACTTGACACATGGAATATCCTATTTGTTATATACTTTTTGTGTTGTGGTCTACTGGAAAATTAAATACTGTATTTCATTACAAACGTAAAATCTTGAAACGTAAATTCTCCCAACCTAACACACAGGGACGGGTCACCACCCCTTGTATTTGCGACTAAAAATGCAGTTTAAAATATAAACAAAAGCAACAAAAAATATTTAGGGTCACGAAAATTCTGTATCATACATATTGATATGATTATATACAAAATCAACTTTAACAAAAAATATTCTTGAAAACTTCGAGACCTCTGTTGGAAGCGAAACAAAAATGGCACTGTGCGAAATGAACGGTCTCGATTGACGAGTTAAATGAGAAATTTACAGTTTATAATGAAACATTTTCCAGATAATAACAAATGCCATGAGGCGATATTGAGTCCATAAATGACCATCCTTCCTTATTTTGCCTTGTCAGTGTGAAACTAACGTACAAAGGAATTCAACAGCTTGTGAACGGGCCAGTTACAATTTGAGGGGAGGTCACTCTTGTATGATAATAATTCTGTCAAAGTGTTATGTTCAAAGCAGTGAAATATTAAGTGTTATGTTCACTGCAGGGAAATATCAATGGTTATGTTCACTGCAATGAAAATATCACTTTCCTCAACTTCGGAAAACTCAGTCTTTCACCATGTTCACACTTAAGTAAATAATACAGGATGCAACTGACTCGGTCAGTACAGATCATAAAGATTCCACAGTGCAAATACAGCTGGGAACCAGTCTCCAGGAGAGGGGCTGCATTGTCAGGCCTGATACATCACATCATGCTCTCAGTGGAATGAGAAGTCAGTGCCCCATGTTTCTGTGAGTAAGGGTCTGTATGTTCAGCATTTATAAAGTAAAACATGTTTTAAAACTTAAGTGTGTAGACAGGGAGATACATTGTCCAAAACTCTCAATTATCTCTATAAATATGCATCAATCTATGGTGCTGCTATTTGCATGATTAGAAAAAGTACAACCAATATAATATCAACTTACCCTTCTAAACCTTTCCTCCATCATCTAAAACCAATAGAAATAATCCATAAAAATATCAACATTGACATCAACAAGGCCTTCTAAAAATAATCCAAATAATAAAAAAACATTGCATAATCAGTGATGTCGGTAAATTCCAATTAAAGTCTTGAGAGTAAGGAACGCATCAATTTATTTGAAACGTTATAAAATATTGCAGAGTGCATGTTGTTAGACCTGGGTAGACATACATCCATCATGCGCTGTTGCTGCTGCATCTGCCAGTTCTGGAGATGTTGGTCGAAGTTGTTGACAGCGTTGCTCGTGGGCTGGGCCATCTGGACTGGCGCCTGTGTAGAGAGAGACAGGAGAAATTTATTCCAATAACTTTGGTGAGATACTTATTCTTGAAGAAATGCATGAGGTTTCAATGTAAGTAGTGCCCTGTGGAATCTCTGCCTGCCAAGGGCACTTACTTCTATAAATCCCTGCATTAACAGTTTTAAAAGATCCTTGTCTTGTCAGCCATAAAGGCATTGCAAAAGATCTCAGCATTGGCACTTGGCTTAAAAAATCTAGTTTCCATCTTGCCAAACTAGGCTGGAATTATGGAGATATATTTTGGCTGGGCTAACGAGTCTATACATATTCCAAACAAAATTGCATACGAAATTGACATTAAGGCTGGGATGAGTCCAAATTTACCTGGGTACCTGACCCCCTATTACCCGACCCTACCCAGGTACCCACTTCAAGTCTCAAGAGTTGGGAACAAAATGTCTGAAAGAGGATTCTTTTACAGCAGCCCTGGCCAAAACTATTCAGATATGTGTATTAAACAATCAGATCATGCATACACTGAAATTGACTGAAGCTTTATCTCTACTCACACGTAAACAAGTCAAAAGGAATGTGTGCATCGTCAGAAGAAATGCAAACATTAGCGACTTTTAGTGTAACCACTGAGCTATAGTGAGTTTTTGTCCTTAAACAATATATCACGTGACTATCCATGAGTCCGGGTAGTCCTGTGGGTGCCCGAGTCCTATTCAGACCCACCTGACCTGAGTACCCGAGTTACCCCTCCCAGCTCTAATTGACATCAGTCAATTGCAGGATTTGCAATCAACAGATATTAGGACCCATTTTATTACAATATAGATTTGATTACCGTGGAATCTGATTGGTCAATAGAAGGGGCATAGAAGGGATATAACTCGTAATAGCCACAGGTGGTGCTATGATCGAGCTCAGAAATTCCAGCCTAGTTCGGCAAGGGTGGAA
The DNA here is from genome assembly GCF_023055435.1 of Haliotis rufescens. Lineage (NCBI taxonomy): Eukaryota > Metazoa > Mollusca > Gastropoda > Lepetellida > Haliotidae > Haliotis > Haliotis rufescens. The sequence goes on from NW_025964353.1 coordinate 1,222,290, forward strand.
ACTGGACTTTTACAGTCAATTAATTCCCTTGCCTCAGGAGGATGTTAATGAACAGGTGACGGAGAAAAACAGAAACATTTGTTTTGGAGTGCAATGTTGATATTCCTCAGCATTGGCACTTGGCTTACCTGTTGCACCATGGCCTGGTTGTTGTAAGCGCACTGTTGTACAGCCGGCACCGTGAAGCCCGGCACTGCCCCTTGCTGCTGGTACGCCCCTGCCACACACCGAGCATCATGGGAAATGAATGGATGATCAAATAATACATGATACATGCTGAAACCTTTCATACCTCAACATTTTTAACATTAATTGCACATGAATAATACATTTGATAGTTCATAAGATCAGAAAGTTTTAATTTGTTTCATATTATGAATAAATTCATTTAGCTTTGTAATAAATAATCATAATCTATGGCATGACATTCTAGATATATGCCCTACAAATTGATTGTCAGTGAGTGAGTATTTAAACATTATTTAAGTTATGCCGTAGCATTGTGTCTCAATCAAGGTTGAAGGAAGCCCAAAGTGACAGACATTTAGCATATGATGAAACCCTACAGCATGGGGATAAATAAAGTGTTGACAGAACCAGTAGAACATAATCAGGGCAAAACTTTAAACACAAGACCCACAAATCTTTGTAAAGTCGTTTCCAGATTTGGTAATACTAAAAGGAGAATTACCAGGTTATTCATTAATTGATCAAGTTATTCAATTGTTCTAAAATCTCTGAAAGAATGAACAGATAGAGGAATTGTATGGTTGGTAACAATTAGGCTTAACAATAATAAAAGAATTGGTTCTCAGGCAATGATTTTTTTAAATAAAGTGTGGGCGGGCAGTTGGGTTTTTTTTTGGCATGTTCAAATTAGTATGTAACCAAATAAACAGTTGTGTACCATCAACCTTGGAAAGGGCCTCCCTACATAAACAAGCATACAAACTCCTATTGCCGCCATTACCATAACACAAGAGACACAGTAGAGCAGTGCGCATGTAAAGGGAAATAACTTTGTGCTATATTGGATCACATTGTTTTTAAGTATTCAGATTTTTACAAAAAAAGAAAATGGAAATAAAACGAAACGTGTGGCAGACTTTATGATGATGCGGGCTGTGCCTGAGAACCAAGACTATTTATTTTTAGCCTTATTTACATTAGGAAATGACCCTAAATGATGTTCTAACGAATGAAAGAAGTGATGTATGTTTTTTCTTACCTCCATATGGATATTGGTTAACATTGTAGGCACTCTGGTACCCCCCGCCATAACCTGGGGGTGGGGGAGGTCCGGAACTTGGGGGGTACGCAGACCCATACCCTCCTCCATAGCTCGGATAGTTGCTCTGTTAAACACAATGTCACAAAAATAAATCATTAAAGATGACAAAAAAAACAATGCAGTTTTCAAAAAGATTAACTCAGGACAAAAGTTGACATGTTTAGGTTAGAATTGATTAGAATAAATGTATATCGTCTGACTCTGAGCCAGCAACGACCAGTAAAGCGGTGTGCATTAGAGTGTGTTTATGTCAAGATCAGGAACTGAAATAAATGCTTTCATCTTTATTCGCCTACAGTGCCGATCGCTGACAGTAAAGCTGGTTTTTAGCATACTTTGTCTACACTGTGAAACATGCACTCTTATTTTAATTGCGAACTAATCCAAAGTATTTTGTATGTAATCATTACTTTACACTCTGTTGACAGACCTGTGAGCTGCTTTGTAAAACAGTGCTGTTAATATATTTCCTATCAACACCCAGAAGAAGAATAAGAGGAACTAAGTAAGAGATTAAAATATTTAGTAGATATTGTGTTTATGATTATTTATAAGTTTTGACAACAAAATTTCAAATGACATGATAACCGTATTTTCTTCTTTGCCTCAGATGACCAACTACAACTTCAGCAAATGGATCAGATATACAAGGGTGGGACATTTTACAATTGCCTCACATCTGGGGTCAAATCTATGTCATTCATGGCCTAGTGGCTTCCAAGATGACACAAATTATTTTTCATTATCAAATATTTATATTTCCATGTAATAACAGCACAATGGGAGAAGTGTGAAATCTTGTCATTCTGATCAAATGTCAAGTATAAGGATTTTTCATTGAGAGAAGTGTAATTTTTTTATCAATTTTCTATTATGTTTATATACGTATATGCAATAAACTACAAGTATAAAATCCAATAAAATAATTCCTTGTTTGTTGACAATGGGGGTGCAAGGCTAAGTTCATTACTGTATGGAGATAACACTGTAGACAAAGTGCACTGTAGGCAATAGGAGAAGTTCATAAGTAAAAAAGGACTGAGTATTCTTTATAAAAGCCTAGTTTCTAATATTGTTACTCACCTGGTAGTATGACATGATTTACCGAAAACTGAAAGTAAGACAAAGAAAAACATTAAGAATAATTATAATAACGTAAGAATCATATGATAAATAAGCAATATCTACATAACAGTTGTTTCTTCAACGTATAGTCGCATACGCATGTGCAAAATTGAGAATGGCAATCTTATCATTCAATAAGAATTTAAAGAGTCACATTCTTTTAATGTTACGCAATGCAGGCTATACAGTCGTCCTGTTCAATGTTACGAAGGGTGTTACGGTAAATGCAATTCTCCCGATTTCGATCTCACTGTCGCCGAGAAAGGGAATCTTATCACCGGCAATTATCTCGATATTCTAGGCCTAGACCAACGAAACATTGAACGTCTGCAGATAGTTTTAGTTCGCTACTTACCCCCTTATGTAAGACACAGATGCTATCTGGATAAAAAGCGACCGGCTACGTTCACTATTTTGGATGGTCTCTAGCAGGTGTCAAGGGCCTCCATGGAGATGTAAACAACCTGTCGGCCTTGCCCTTTCTGCCAGCAACCTTCACCTTAAAGTTTTGAAGTCATCACAGCGCTTGACATGCTAACACTGTGTGGAGCTTGCCATGGCTGGATCTCAAAGCTGGCAGTTTTCTTAATTTTGGATTTAGCTTTCTACAGGTTCATGCTATAATTATTTTATACAATATTATGTATTAGAGCCTATTAATAATAATAATTTAATAGTTATGTACACCTTTCTTTATACATAATGTTAACTTAATGTAAAAGTAGCTGTGCAAATCTCACACTTTACTTTACGTTTTGAGATTATTGCTCCGAAATAATGGTGAAAACACTCATGCTTTGGGTATGGGAAAAGTGAGTAAGTGCAAGGTCTGTGAGGTTATCTGAACGACTTACTGTATGTCTCAACATGAATACCTCCCAGACATGTATGGCAGAGGCACAGAGGGAGATTTTATGACGCTTCATGTGATTTCTGGTAGCGAAATGTGCAAATCTTGCATGAGGGGTTATCTCCCATGAAAAGCATTTGCCAGACAGACTTCTCCCAGTCCATACGAGTACTGATGTTTTGATTGATTGATTGTGTATGGTTTTATGCCGCTTTTAGCAATGTTCCAGCAATATTATGCCTGGGGACACCAGAAATGGACTTCACACATTGGAGTACTGATGTATAAAGTATTATTGATTGTTGTGCTGCCATGTCTATGTCATGACGTGATGAAGTACAAGCAAGTGTGGTCTACCACCTGACACACGAGGGTGGCTGAAAAGTTCTAAGTCGAACTATGATGGACTGCGTTGATGGATTTGGTTGATAATTATTTTTCAATATAATCCCCTCCGAGGTCCACACACTTCCGTAAACAATGCTGGAGTGCCAGGATCGCTGGTGGTGCATAAAGTCCTCCTCAGAAGAAAGATATCATTTGCATAATTCATGCAAGACAGTCCTTTCCTCAAGTTTGGGAAGAGGTGGAAATCTGCAGGCTGCCTTCATATAGCTGGAGTGTTGCTGACTGCACCATTCAATAACAACACTGTAAACATATGTACATAGTGTAGATACAAGTATTGACAATGATGTCCGATCACGAAGTAACATAGGGGCGGTGGGGTAGCCTTGTGGTTAAAGCGTTCGCTCGTCACACCAAAGACCCGGGTTCGATTCCCAAGATGGGTACAATGTGTGAAGCCCATTTCTAGTGTCCCCCGCCGTGATATTGCGGGAATATTGCTAAAAGCGGCGTAAAACAATACTCACTCACTCACATAGTAACATAGCACTAACAGGCCTGTGAAGTACTGGTATTGTAATGGCACATAATGCCACATACTGACCAGATTTTCCACACAAGACGTAAGTGATACTGGAACTGAATACAACAAAGCGCAAAATCTTCAATATTTTATTACATAATAAATTAGACATTTCATATGATTCACATAATTTTATAAAAATAGCAATGGTGCAAAGGAAAACATACATCATTCTACCTTAAAATGAAATACATATGTGATATAGATATTTATAGAGATAGTGATTATCTGATTTTCTTATACCGGTAGGCACTGACATGTCAAGGTACAATACTCATAACATCATTTCTGCATTACAGCACATTCATACTACTCAACATTTGCTAAGGACCAACATCTTCGTCTTTAGTCTTCGTAAATGTGGAGGAGTTTATTATGGTGTAATTCGACTCTTTCATCGGGTGATTGACAACCACTGTCGTCATCAGGCCAAGCTTGTACTTCCCCAAATCCTTCTGGCAATGCATGGTTAGGTCAGCTTCAATCGATCTACCTTTCAGTAAGGTACCCAAGACATCTGTGTATTCTGCTTAGTGTACCCAAGACATCTGTGTATTCTGCTTAATATATATCCAACGATCAATATAACCCAAGATATTTGACTTTAAAAACTTGCATATTTCATTGATTGATTTAATACATCTCTGGACCAGATATATATATGTAATATACATACAGTAACTTGCAAATATTTATGTGTTTTTTGTCATGAGTAGACAACAACAACTGATCATAATATTAGTGCTTGTAATAAAAACTCAGAAACAAGACCAACCTTCTTTTTTAAACAACACTTTATTAAAAGTGGAAACATTTATAGAATTTCTATGGCCTGGAAGTCGCACAGATTAGTTTTTAACAAAGTGGACTGGTATAAATACCTGTGTCTTGAGGAACACCGTCTGCATCATATATTGCCTATAGAATTGCAACCTGTTGTTATTGTGTTTCTCCCACCAACAGCATCATACATGATTAAGTCCAAGATCCACATAACAGAAACAAATACACAATGCATTCTGTGACATGATGTGCCAAGTTATGTAGCCTAGGAACAATTTTCATCCGGGAATTACAATTTCATAGACACACACAAACTTCCTTTATCAATTCCAAATCGAAATCCTGTTATTTCAAACACACAATCAAACTTCCTTATCAATTCCATATCACAATTCTGATATCTCAAACACACAATCAAACTTCCTTATCAATTCCATATCACAATTCTGATATCTCAAACACACAATCAAACTTCCTTATCAATTCCACATCACAATTCAGATATCTCAAACACACAATCAAACTTCCTTATCAATTCCATATCACAATTCTGATATCTCAAACACACAAACATCCTTCATCATAGTTTGCTGTGTGGGGGCTGGAGGTTGTCAGAGAAGGAGCTGTATGTCTTCCTCTCGTATATCACTCCTTCCACCTTCAGAACACACTGGAACAGAGCTTCGTACAGAGGCAACCATTTTGACCTCTTTGTCACAGTAGCAAGAGGGTCGAGGAAGTTCGAGACATAGGCGAAGCCGACGTGATGTTTGGTATCTGCCGCGGCGAACTGACCTCCGAAACCTCCATGACCAACCATGTAGTGAACCTGAACAAAGTGAAACCCCATTAATCTGGACGTAACCTTCCCAGTGACATTGTCCGGTGCAACAAATGTCTGGATTAATGAATCATGGACACAGAGTTATCTCCCTTGATCTGACTTGAAATACAGTGTTTGTTTTTTGCCTTTTTATGATGATATTCAGACAAGTATAAGACAGAAGACTTGTCCTCTACAATTTCAAACTGATTAACTTTTAAAGGTGCAAGAACATTATCTGTAGCTGATACATTTTGTGTCCTCTACAAACAAGATGTTGGACAGCCAAGTATCAAACAACGGTCCATGGACAGAAGGACTGTGCACGAAAACGCAGCAGTAAAAACAGTGTGCCAAAACACACCCAAACAAACATTCAATGGACATGAAAAAGTGTTTCACATGCAAGAGGCACTTAACATGTTATGCGACTGTTGTTTTGAGTTGAGTTTGTGCAAAAGTTGTCAGGTGGCAACATGTGCTTATAGTTTAGTCCCAAGACGGGATTTAGGATAGAAACGTTGTTATAAAAAAACATAGTAACTGAGTTCACATATAAAAAGTGAACTTATCCACAATTAGTTGAGAAACATTGTGCATTATCAGAAAATAGTGTAATTGATTAGATACATTAAAAGTATGAACTTTTTTCAATAGTTTATTGTTTTGAATTTAGGGGTTATCTTCACTCCAGTCAATCCTAAGTGACTGGTGGGCACCACAGTTTGTGATGTAGCAGTTTTACGTGCACACCAATGTTTCCGAGCTATGTTCAAGGATACGCTTGTAGGTGTCCTTGACGAAACTAGTTGCAGGCAAAAGTTGTGCTGTAAATTTTAAGCTTTATTGTTTGAACTTTCTTTGGGATCTCTGGGCATCTATTCTGAGAAGATGGCTGAGATTACCCATAGGAATGTGTAGCAGTACACAAATGAAACTAGTTTTTAATAAGTCATGTATCCTCCAACACCAAATGTAATAAATAACATAATTTGTCTGTAGCAATATTTACAATTCCTGTGAATTACCCGCAGTTTTTGTTCAATATCTGTGCACACTGAAGTGTTATTTGTTTTCCACTGTAGAATAGTACTCAATCAATGAAAAAAAAGACACTTTCCATGCTTCTCTAACAATGACATTCAGATTTCAGAAATACTGTATTCGACGTTATAAGTGCCCATGCCGATATTTGCTAATATATTGGCTAGTGAACAATCCCAATTAGCACCCCTTCCAATTGATCAATGTACACAAGACTTATATATTCGCATATAATATGCACTCATGTGTTATATGCACCCTTAATTATGGGCAATTAAATTCTGAAAAAGATATATCTGTTGTATATGAACATTTCAGGCTGTCAGCATAAACCACGACATTTATCTTTCAACTCTGTTTTTTTCCACCAAAATAATATTCTAATAAGAGCCCCCATATGTCTAATTTTGAGACTTCGAATACAATAGATTACCCCTGTAGATCAAAATGCCCAGAAGGAACAGCATTAATATTTATGTCCTCTGTACCTGGCCCGCCTCCACTACAGGTAGTAAACTTGTGCCGAGGCTGTAAATGTCACTCCCTCCATACGTTTTGTCCACACCCCATGACAACGGAATCTGCAGCCGCTCTGTCGCATCAGGGGAGATAATCCTACGTCCATTACTGTCTGCCCCGTTGGCCAGGATGCTGTGAAACTTGGCAACAGCCCTGGCAGTGCCGACCCCGTGAGATGATCCACAGGGAACGTCCATGAAGTCGGGGTCATGCAGACACTGAGTCTGGCAACAAAACAGACAATTGTCTGAATAAGCCGTTGAGGAAGCACAGGAGTCATACACAATGCTCATTCATTAAACTTTGTCTCCTCCCTCTACAGTCCCCACCTGGCACCCAATCTGTCCTGGAATCCACATCTTGGAACCAATACACTGCCTCAGGTGCCAACTGTGGACTTGCAATCTGATAGGAATATAACTCTGTGCCACAATCTGATTGGTCAAAAATTTATGTTAAATAGGATTCAAAACCCTGAAATCTTGTGGATTTCACCCTGTGTAGGAATGATTTCCTGGAGAAGTACCACATCCCAAATTTAAGGAAACATGGCGATATGAATATTGCATCTACTGAGCCATTTATTTGTCATTCTTAAATATAGCTATTAACAAACAAAAAGCAAACCTAAGTACAATGAGAACTGGGTATTGACGGTTTGACACTAGCTTCCTTATATATATCCAAAAATATTTGCAGAGAAACGTCCAGGAGTGTATCAACCAGTGAGTGAGTGAGTGTGAGAGAGAGAGAGTGAGTGAGTGAGTATGGTTTTACGCCACTTTATCAATATGCCAGCAATATCACGGCAGGGGACACCAGATACTGGCTTCACTCATTGTACCCATGTCAGGAATCGAACCCGGTGATGAGCAAATGCTTTAACCACCAGGCTACCTGACCGCCCCTGCCTCTCAAGTGGTTTCAGAAGCAATCAAACTGTAAATGTGATTAATATATGTCAGAAAAACAGCCATATTTGGACATTAATTTATCAGTAAAAGTGTAAATCTGAAAACACATAAGATTAAAATGTACAATCTCTTAGGGCCCCGTTCCTCAAAGCAATCTTAGCGCTACAATGATCGTAAGACTATGCTAAAGTATGGGATTTACGATCACCTTAGTGCTAAGATCGCTTTGAGGAACAGGGCCGAGGGCTTATCACCGACCACATATAACTGTGACCAGCAGTCAAACAACCAGCCACATCTGTTGTTTATTTACACATTCCATGTGGACTCACTCTCCTCCAGTCCCGTGGGTTTTTCATGGTCAGACTGAAGATATAAGGGTCCCCAGCAAAGTTGCCGTTTTTGTTGCCATAGTAATCCCGGAGTGCCTGCATCTCAACATGGAGGCGTGTGGCCCGGTGCTGGAGCTGCCTTGGCATCCCGATGTTGAAGTCAATGTCTAAAGATGGAAACATGGATGGAAATTCAAAACTTACGATAAGCAGGAAATCTCTAAATGTTATCTTATCTTTTAATCATATTTTCATTCTGTACATAATCACATTTTAAGACTTCTATCATGCTTACAAGCAGTTGTTCGGTAGGTAAGCTATATATAACAGACTGTGTCCCATGGAGAGGCAGTAATAAAGGGCAGTATGCTTTCATTCCCTGTGTGGTCGTCAGACAGGCAAGCATGCCATCGTCCATCTTCCTGAGGACAGGGTGTCCACTAGCATATATCAACATTTTCTTGAGTATAGTGTGCACTTTTTCCAAAAAAACCACAGCTGTGTAGAAGGGGGTGCGCATAATACACGCCATAATGAGTTTTGATGGGTTTTTTCCCAAACCGAAAGACATTACCGTGAGCTCGTAACACCGGAAATACCATGTCAACAAATCCATACTGAAGTACACAAATTAATCATGTAATTACACTGTCTGGCTATAAAAAGTGTTAGGTAAATGGTATACAATAGGTAGTTTTCAGACTTTGATATAGGCTAGTGGACACTCTTGCCTCCATCTTCCCGAGACAAGAGAGCTAACTGACTGTAAAAGTCCAGTTTCCACCCTTGCTGAACAAGGCAGGAATTTCTTGGTTCAATCCAAGTGCCACCAGTGGTATTATGAGTTATGTCCCTCCTATTGACCAATCATATTCCTCCTCTCATATCATTTGCAATTGCTTCAAACAAAATGGCAGTGCCCAGTCAAGACGAACTGATCAATAACCAAAATCAATATATGATAAAACAAGTCTTACTTTGTGAATTGCATCAAATCACGGGAGCCTTGGTTAAATACATGAAAAGATTTGGAAAATATCTGTTGATGCCAAGTTGGTGGTACACATGCTTTGCAAATCCTTTAATCGACTGAAATTTGCACTATAGTTTACGCACTGGGTGTCAATTTCATTACATGATTTTGATTGGACTATGCTTAAACTCGTTAGTCCAACCAAAATATAACTCCACAATTTCAGCCTAGTTCAGCAAGGGAGGAAACTGGACTTTTATAGTCGGTTAACGCCCTTGCCTCTGGAAGATGTTCATTCATGGCCCGGAACAATGAAACATTTAAACAGTCAGATGGCATGAACTTGTAGGCCTCCTTTACCACAATTACCCCAGAAATACGACAAAAGGCAGAAGATCATGTCCCCTGAGAAGGTGAAGAGAGGTGAAACAGAGTTCAAGATTATTCCACTTACATAGTGACATGTACCATCTCCTAATGTCTTTGTGTATGACACACCCGGGGATGGAACCACCAGGGACATGCTCTATCACTTACATAGCGACATGAAACGACATGTACCATCTCCTAATGTCTTTTTGTATGACACACCCGGAGATGGAACCAGGCACATGCCCTATCAAGTCCATGTGATTTGCTCTTCTGCCCAGACCTTACTGTAATGATAAAGTCCTAAATAAAGCAAGTCTACATTTTTCCAAGGTTCAGGGTCTGAATCTCCAATCTCACTGGGGCTCCTTTTCAATTAAAATGTAGTTGTTTGTTTCTATAAACATTACACATTTCAGACACTTATTGGTCTAATGCTCTGTACACTAGACCACCATTGAACAGCGGACTAGGACCGGTGTAAACATCAGTCAGTTCTACCAGACATCTTCCAACTGTGTGCACCATGTCACATCTTACCAAAAGGCTTTGCTATTTCCTCATCAAAGTACTGAGCTAGACTTCGTCTCCCTGGGTCGGTACGCCTCACGATCTGATCCAGGTACAGAGCAAATGTGATTGGATGATACCCATGATGCTTCCCTGCAACAAATTATGTTTTTTTAGGTTTGATATTTTATCTCGGTCTTAGCACTGCAATCTGACAGTTTCGTGTATTAAAAATTTCCAGATTTCACAAGGAGAGGTTTTCATTGTATTAATAATATTTCAGAATCATTTCATACAAAGATGTATTCAGTTTGATCAAAATTTAATGAAATTTATTTCAAACAATATTGATAAGTTATGGATTAAAAAAGACAAAGGTGCAAAAATTATTATTTCAAAATGCTGCACATAGATATTTCTTGAGGGTTTTTTTCAGGAAAGTTGAACTAACAGAAACTATATGCTACTTAATTTTACCTGGTTCCCAAAGAGGCCTTGCTCGGGCTAGAACAACACCAAGGCGATGAGGATCATTTCGTAACCATGACAACTGATATGGTTCTTCTAGATCGGCTAAACCTGACTGAAACCGAGTATACATAAAATAGGACAGTAAAATACCCATGTCCAGTAACAAATAATGTCTGTGATTTTAATATTATATTCTCCTAAGTTCTATTTCATGTGGGAAAATGAAAAACAAAGCTTCAAGCGTTTGCAAAAACTATTTGTATTAGATACAAGGGAAGTCCCAACAGGGTTGATATATGTACACTGGCAAATGCGTGATTACCCTTGGGTTACAGATATAATTTGTGTGTAGACTACGCATTCCTGAAATGCTCCGATGATCTTATGACTCTATAAAAAAAGAATTATTAAAAGTTAGATTAAAGTGAAGCCCCACATTCTGATACCCTTATCCAAATATGACTGACTATATAGTTCTAAAATTGATCATAAACTCATGATTATAAACTCTGTTATCAAAATCAATACCCTGTTACTGATAAATGTCTCCAGAGTTATCTCCCCTTTGCCCTTTTCAGCAAATTCTGGCCAGTGCTTGGAGATTGGATCTTCATACCTCAGCAAGCCTCTGAAACAAAAGGATTTAATGTTGCAAAACCTCTGGAGTTGCCTTCAGCACATGTCATGGATATCAGCTTGTATAAAGTAGGGGGAAATGGTCTGCTACACCTCTATCATTTCCAACCCTCATCTCAAGTATTATCTTAATAACAACAACAACAACATATGCATTTGTATAGCGCAGTGTGTGCTTAAATATCTTACTGACTATAATGAATAGAAAACAATCTAATCATAAAACCTAAAAAAAGTTGTTTTTAAACTAATGTCAGAACTTATTACACAAACAAAGGGATTAAAAATGTCTGAGAAAGTTTTTAAATTTCTTTCTTTCTTTGGATTTGGATTGGTAATTGTCCCCAGTCTTTTCTCTCCCCTCGTATCACCGAAGTCTAATTTAGTTTCGAGTTGTGTTTAACACTGCTTTGAATAACATATTCAGTCATATCATTCTGTGTCAGCAGCAAAGCCCAACATGCCCAAAGTGATACAGATCTTTAGGTGTATCACAAAGATGAAATCCACGAGTACAGGAAAGGGTCTGACACACAAAGGTCAACATCCAAGGTTCCATGATCAGCAGATCCTGGCATGGATAAGGGACATTATTCTCCACAGCAAATTGTGGTGACTTGCACCATCTGGGCCCCTCTTATGTTATCACTACATTGACAAACTATTGGGTAATATTGAAAACTACTACAATATATCAAAATTACTTCCTAAAGGTTTTCAAGAAAACATCCCCAATCCACCAAACTTACCTGTCAACGAGGTGGGCCACTACAACCGATGACACACTCTTTGTTGTTGAGAAGAAGAAGGATGCTGTGTCTTCCTTCCACAGACGGAGAGACTCCTTGTCTGCCCAGCCACCCCACACGTTCACAACAAGCTCCCCCTGGTGGTAGGCGGCAAAACTACCCCCCTCCTCACTGCCAGACTCCAGGCTGTTTCTGAATTATTAAAACAATCATTTCCAAAAATAAGTGTAAGAACTGTCAAAAAAGTAATAAGAAATCACTCACCTCAATTATAAAGTCAAAAATTGGTAATCCATGATTTTCAAAACTACCTAATCCACCAAACCAGCCTTCCGTCAGTGACCACAGTGACATTATCTAGACAGATCGAAATGGGAGTTGGATGATATGAAAGGAATTGTCATAGTGAGTGAGTGAATGTTGTTTTACACCACAGTCAGAAATGTTCCAACAATATTAAAATAAAATAATTATGGATAAAAAAAAACTATAGTGGTGAATAGTTTGAGTAATAACCAATGCTTTTTAGGCACAATGAATCATCCATTTAAGACATGATATTCATTTGATACTTTACTTTGTGTGTAAACTTAGCTGAAGTTTAACAGAAAGGACATAGAGCAAAGTTCACAGTCATGTTTAATGTCTGCCAATGAGAACAACCACTTACTTGAACACTTCCCAAACCAGTTCAAAGCCTGGCTTAATAAAGCCCTGGGGACGTTTAGAAAGCATCCTTGTTCCCATTATGTGGCTTACTAAATAAAATAATATATATCAATATACAATAGAAAAGATAGTACAACTATAGGAAATCTTGGAAATTTTGTTATGGGCATTACTTAGAATTTGACGGATGACAAAGTAGACACAATTTATCGATAACAACTTCTTCAATACTGTAAAGGCGACGTTTCGGTATACCTTATACTTACCTTATTACAGTATTAAAGAAGTTGTTATCCATAAATTGTGTCTACTTTATATGAAATCTTGTTATTGTAATAATTGAAGTTTGATACCCTGGGAAGACAGTTAGGAATAGCGCTGACTTGTAAGTTACGGAAAACGTTGTCAAGCTTTTTGGAGGGTAACCCGTGAAATGACATTTAAGGACGGTAGGCCCCTGTACTTGTTTATGTAAATCCTTCCCTCCCAATACATCCTTACATCTACATGCAGTCAATTAATATCAGATAATGATTAAAACAGCGATCATAGAAAATTGGCGTCTTCTCCTGGAGTCTCTAACAACATCATAAACTTAACCGGAAAAACTGGATTATTTCACTAAAGAAGTTGTAGAAGACAGCTCATACGAAAGAGAACCTTTGCCCTTCGACAGGGGAGGTAACTCTAATTCTGACGATTCCGGAAAATACTTCATGCAGTCGCTTATAAGGATCGAATCTAGCCGATCATTTCGAAGTTTTGCTTATCACAAACCAAAGAAATAACAATTTTACACCGTCAGATATTCCATCATTGATATAACATTGATATTATCCAGAGAAATACATTTAGAAGAATATTTGGATAATAAACGGTGTCCGAATGAAGAGCCTGGATAACCGAAGCTACATGGTCTCGTACGCCATGTTTTGTCACTTGATTTAAGGGAAGGTCATACCAGAGACCATATAATATGGTCTCTGTTCATACTCGACGAGTATATCTAACAATTCGTAGGTATAAAATAAAGTTATGTGTTTTCAGATTTATTGTGTGTTATTGAGTTTCAAATGCTAACATCTGGTCAGATTAGGTCACCAGTACTTCATACACAGGTATATAACTTAGGCGTTAAATACTCAATAACACTCAATAAAACCGAAAAAACATAACTTTATTCTACACACACTTGCCAAGTGGTCGTCTGTTTGATCAAGATCTCATGTCGGCGGATTAACACCATCGCCAGCGTGCAGACCTTGAATCTACTGAAGTACTTCACTAATAACGTAGTTATCTACCGTATGCCAGCTGGACGCCATTTCAACAACATCTGCTGTCGACCGGGTGTATTCTTGTTTTCATGATCTTACCACAGCAACAGTCAACAATAAAAACATGACAGAGACTTATTTTGGTTTATTGTAACAAAGTTGGAAACGGGGAAAGTTAAGCAGTGCTTAAATGAACATTATCGACGAACGTCAAGCTCGCGTATTTAGTACATTATCAAATCACATCTAATTTCTGAAAAAAAATGTTTGTTTGTTCAATTTCCTTAAGACGATGTAAAGAAATGCTAAAAACTTCAGTGTGGCCGAGTCATGACCATTGGCACGTTGCCAACCATGATCCATGAGATCAGCCAATCAGGAGGCGCACCATTTCCCAGAGTGACCTGTGGGATAAGTACACCTATGTATTGGACGTGGAGTCATTAAGCCCACACTGGGATCAGCCATGAGTCACAGGCCCCCGTGAAGATCCGGGTTAGAATTCAGCAACCCATGCTTATCTCCCCGTGAAGATCCGGGTTAGAATTCAGCAACCCATACTTATCTCCCCGTGAAGATCCGGGTTAGAATTCAGCAATCCATGCTTTTCTCCCCGTGAAGATCCGGGTTAGAATTCAGCAATCCATGCTTATCTCTCCGTGAAGATCCGGGTTAGAATTCAGCAATCCATGCTTATCTCCCCGTGAAGATCCGGGTTAGAACTGGTCTTCAGCAACCCATCCGTGTCGTAAGTGGCGACTAACGGGATCTGATAATCAGGCTCGCTGACTTGGTTGATGAACGTCATCGTATCCCAATTGCTCATGATGTCAATCACTGGTTTGCCTGGTCTAGACTCCATTATGTACAGACCACCGTCAATAGGTCTTCAGCAACCCATGCTTGCCGTAAGGGCGATTATGCTTGTCGTAAGAGGCGACTAACGGGATCGGGTGGTCAGGCTCGCTGACTTGGTTGATACATGTCATCGTATCACAATTGCGTGGATCGATGTTCATGATGTCATCACTGAATTGTCTGGTCCAGACTCGATTATTAACAGACCGCCGTCATATAGCTGGAATATTGCTGAGTGCGGCGTTAAACGACAAAACAACCAACCAACCATAAAGCTGGAATATTGCTGAAAGCGGCGTTAAAAACAAGCAAACAAGCATTGGTCCTGGGTAAGATCCAGAATGCACACAGTAAGTTCTCCTCATGAATGTAGTGAACGCATCTGGTTGTTACTTGCTGTAACCGACGAAGCCACAGAAGCCGCTGTTGATGCCGTGGACGTGGATGGAGGAGGGACAGCGTTGCATCACTTCAGTCGCTCCCCGGCTTGAACTGGATGATGACTACAGTGTATGTGATGATTGTGCCCACAAACTGAAACACACAAGAGACTAACACCTTAATGCCAACACTGCGGTATCACTGCACCGTATTACAATGGTAGGCAGTTTGAACTGGGTCTACTAACAAGACATCATGCTCCACTACTGTTCGACATTTTTTTCCGAATGACAGATCTTCTTTCACTGCCAATGAAAACCTTTATAAACATTTCCATTGTTCACGTCCGTGATCGATAACCCATTCCCTACCCCACCCGCACCTAAAATCAAGCACATCCCCAAGAAATGATGGTATCTTTACCAGTCGTCTATAAACGTTAGATCACTGTTGGTTTATATCACATCTCATTTTCTCTCATACATTTTGAATAAGCAACTGTATAAAGAGAACACATTACACAAACACAATTCGGTTATGACGAACTATAGTGACAAATAATCAAGAAATTGGTTAAAGCGAATATATTCGATTATAAAGAACCATAAACCACAAATGCCTTTGAAATTCGGTGTTTTCAGAGTTGACCATTTTGTATTAGGTTCACGTAATTTCTTAAAGGGCAAGTAGAGTCAACAAAGCAACTTTGCAGATTTTAATACTTTAGGGCAAATTTAATCGCAAATGCTTGATCAAACTTATATTTGGAAAACAGAAATAGCGTAAAACAGGCGATAAATAAATTACAGGCGACGTCGTCCCCAAAACGAAACATACCGCCATTGAGGGGATTCCCCTTACTGGGGTTACAACGGGACCCCAGTGTTTGCCGCGCAACGCAATTACAACGATCATGACGACCAGGCCGACGCCTAGTGTGCCTGATTTCTGCCTCATTTTGTTTTATATACATCATGTCTTTTTTTCTGTCGGTTCATCCATTCGATTAACGTGTCCACAACTTATGTCACCTTCGTAGCAACACTGAAGATGCCTTGAGTCGTTTAATCAGGGGATTAATCCGTGAGAGACATTTATTGTGTGGAACTGGGCCGAGGACACCAGGTGTTTTCTTATACCCACACAGGATGTTAGTAATAAAAACGCTAACCGATTGCTAATTGTTATATTAATTATTGACAATATCAAGATCAAAGGTCGTTTCACACATTCAACATTGTATGCAATGTTGTTATTTTTGTAGGATTGACAGAAATAGTAGAAACAGTCAATGTATAACGGCTAATAATCAGCCAATGAAAAGCTTTCAGGCCCCGCCCCCTAATAGGTTTGTTTTGGAAGCCAATTACAGGGCGTGTGATTTCATCACTTTCACTTGGACACTTAAATACTTCGACGAATATTGTGAAAATCTCTCTCTCGGAAATTGACTTAATGTATCTGGGAAAATTGATATTCACAACAAAACTGCAATCATTTTTTTTCACTTTACTTGCCCTTTATAGAACGGGATGTTCGAAGTAGCATTTATCTACCAACCGTTACGATTGTTGGTTTGTCTATGACAAACAGCCCCATCGCCGTGAAGCCGATCGGGTGGCTGGTCAGCTGACTCACAAACATACAGGCCTGCGGCGAGAGATGAACATGTCCTAGATACCAATTATAGTTCAGCCATACATTGTCTAGGTTTTTCGTAAACTATCACAGAGAGTCAAAGTTTCATCACTGAAAAAATATGTATATGACACATCTTAACAGTTGTGTCTAGTGTTTATATGGACAGCCGTGTTTCATGGGCATGTGGGATAATGCAATGTCCACAAGTGGGTGGCTGTTATTCCGCGCCGCTCAGCAATAGTACGGTCATGTTACGGCGGCAAAACAAAACCACTGACTGAGCGCATAATCAAGGATCCACATCGAGGCCTAATAGTGTATGAGACACTCAATCAGCCAAGTCATGATGTCGGACCACGCAATCAGCCAAGTCATGATGTCGGCCCAAGCAATCAGCCAAGTCATGATGTCGGACCACGCAATCAGCCAAGTCATGATGTCGGACCATGCAATCAGCCAAGTCATACCAAAAGAAGTTTAAGGATGACACTTGTTGTTACTCTGCCTGGCGCTCGGCATAAAGGGGGATAAAACAAGAACTGGCTGGCTCGGTGTCAATATAATGTGTCTCAATAGGGTATCCATGTTAAACTGCGGCATGGTATCTCGATCAATGGGCGAGCGCTATTAAACCGGCGTATGTCCGGACTAATACAAGCTGCCACCCACCCACCCACACGCACGCACGCACGCACGCACGCACGCACACACACACACACACACACACACACACACACACACACACACACACACACACGCGTGCGCGCGTGCGTGTGTGTGCAGGGTGTGGGTTGCAACTTGTATTAGTCCGGACTTACGCCTGTTTAAAAGCGCTCGCCCACTGATCGAGATACCATGCCGCAGTTTAACATGGATACACATTACACATATATATTGACACCGAGCCAACCGGTTGTTTTATCCCCCTTTTTGACCAGCGCCAGGCAGGTCAACAAGAAGTACCATCTTTAAACTTCTTTTGGTATGACGCGGCTGAGGCATTGCACTCCGGGCAGAAGGTGTATCCACTCCACCAAGGATGCGGCACGTAAAGATTAAGAGCGGATAACCTAAGGTAGCGAAGACGGTATTCACCTGCTGGCTTTGTTCTGAAGTAAATCTGTGCAGGTCAACCCCAAAGATTTGCCACAGGGAGGCATGGGCCTACAAAAGTAATAAAGTTACGTTATATTGTACCGCAAAAATATAAACCCTTAAAACTTATTTTCAGTTATTATCTAAATTATTATTGGGGTAGTCCTTTCACCTTCACAAGCATATCTAACCCGGTCTCTAATTAAGACAGGTGTTACTTTAGCCCTTTTGACCTATATCTCATGGCCAAGTCCATAAGGATGGCTAACATTAGTGAAAAGGGTTGATTTTTCGAACTTAAAGAGAAAACAAGAATATAAAAGCCGTTACCCATACCATATAGTTGTACTGTACTGTATTTTTCCTGTGTCACTCCTGATAAAATCAGCCTTGCTCATGTTCAAATATTAGCAAAAAGAGTAAAGAGAGGCTTTGAAATCAGCTGTCTTTGACGCCCTTAGCCTTACCTATACATTTAGTGTGTTTATTAAAGTCCAATTAAAACACATACGTATTGAAATGGACAAGGTCTAAAACTCATGCAATATTACTTTTATAACGATTTCGTCCTGCTTATTTCTTAATGATGCTGTTCCTGTGGACCAACGGTGGTCTTATCGTACTTTGTCCTTTGATCTCATCTTCGAAAACAACATGTCACCTCAATGCAATACCATTGCCTGTTACATTCTTAAAAAGAAAGGGACACCAAGAATTGATTCATTCCAACTTACATAATGGTTGACGAGCGCCCCACAGACGAAGACCACCAACAGTTGTAGGACGGCTAGGGACACCGACCACCAGACGGCGAAGAACTTAAACATCTCAATGCTCTCAAATATCACGAAGTAAAGCGTGAACACGATCAGTGGAATTACCGTTCCAATAGTAATCAGTACATAAACTGAAAAGATTGCGTTGGCTTTCTCTAGTAGCAGGCAGACTCTGTGATGCTGCAAACGAAAGATTTCAAGGTCACCACGACAGCAGCCATCTTGGTTCACAACGTTGGACAGTCGGGTGTTGAGGTCGGTAAAGGAGCGGTACAAGATGTAGCTGAGGAGGACGAACAGACTCATCAACAGATACCAGGACGACACGAAATAGAAGTACACAATTGCTAGGAAAATCTTAAGAATGACGAAAGCTCCAAAGCTTGTGCCATCAAAAGGGGAGTCCGATACGAACAGATTCGCCAGCCCACCAAACGTAAAGGCACATCCGAGCCAGATGAAATAGGAGATGGACAAAGCTAGGCTGGCGTTCTTCAGGGATCTATACATGTCGAGGGAGACTTCGGACAGATAGGAGTCTAGATCGTATAGGAAATCTTCCACGAGGTGGCAACGGAAGAAGTTATTCGTGACAAAACACGCCGCTTGGAAGAACCAGACGGTCGAGACGATGACGTTGCAGAGAACTCCATTAAAGACAGTCATGTCTTTGAAGTACAACGTCGCGAAGCCAAAGTTGATCCACAGAATCAGCAGGACCGTTGAACAATAGATTTTACTTACAAAATCCTTTCTGTTGCGTTCACCCCTTTTGGGCTTGTAATACAGGAATCCTGTGAGACGGAGACAAGTTAGCAACACCTTGAGTTTCTGCTTGGCGTTTCCAACGGAATCGGAACACGCGGCTTGGATACTGAATACGGACTTGCATATTTCCGTTGCGTCCGATATGGAAAGTTTATTAGATGCCGAAGGATGTACTTGCATTATCCGGTGGATATGTGTGTATACCCAGTGATAGATTTGGTAATAGACCTTAGAATAGGTCAACTGTAACCACAATGCTGTAAGAGGAATGTCAGCACGCCAAATGTGCAAGCTCGGTCTTTGGGAACCGTGCAGTTATAACAAAAACGTCAGATTGACTTCACGAACAGTTTCGTTATGCGTCTACCAAGCCGCTTGTCTAAGAGAACCGACATACGCAAGTCACTGAGCTAAATATTTGCTTGGGTCCGTTCCTGTAGCAAATCACAGCACGAGTCTTTCAACAATTATTCTAATTTCTTCTGAACATTGAACACAGTGTTACTGGCAGGACACAAAGTTAAACAGACACAGGCGCCTCTCTGGATTAAAATCTCCCGCGATGGATCAGCCATATCCTTGAGGTGGTTTCTTGCATGCAATGTGTCAACTCTCCTACTTCCTCGCAGGAACAAACACTCACTTCTCATTGACAGATCCTCCAGCTGACATGATGACCGAGCTCCCATGTCACATCTATCTGCATGCAGGTGATGAAGCGTCATGGAAGAGCCATTGATTGGTTAGAGTCTTCAGGTACACATTGATTGGCTAGACTCTTCAGGTACACATTGATTGGTTAGAATCTTCAGGTACACATTCAAGAGGAACGTTTCATCGTCTGAGCTGCAGGGGAGCAGCATCTACCGTGAAATCTGGTTTGACTGATAGTTGTATTCGAGCTTCCTCACGTCCACTCGTTGAACACGTGGGAACAACATCGTGTTTAGTACTGTTAACATGAACTTGGGTATGACATAAAGTCCTGTCAGTGATTTCTTAAGTCCTATCGTTGACATGAACTGGGCTATGTGTCATTATCTGCAGCCTGTGAGAAGGTGCACCGGATGGCAGTACCGCAGTTAATTATCTAATCGAGCCAGAGGTAATTACGTGCATGTATTCGTGCTTTCCGGGGCCAAATGAAGGCGACATTTTTTGAGAATATTGATTTATGTGTATAACCTGGTGAAATGTGGAAGTTTCATTTGTTTACGGATGAATTGTTCTATGGAGAACGAAACTTCATAGATATGCTACCGGACGTTTTACACCCAGTGAAACATTTGGGACCACACATAAACTTTTGAAAATGTCTGTCATTCAATATTATTTATGAAATAGTTTACAGAATATGACACTATAAATGTACATTATTTTTGTTACACAAGCAAATTTACATTTTATCCTTCAAAGACTACGACCATCGCGTTCAGTTGAAATCAAATCAAATCGTATTTGGTACGTATGGTGTATGTAAATATTTCCTTCATATATTTTTTTTTTCGATATTTGTTTCAATAATTTAACTTCAAATCGCACCCCTTTTCTCAATGCTTTTGAGATTTGTGTTAAATAGTATTCGGGATTCAGAGGTGAGCAATGAGACTCAAGAGTGAGAAATTAGATCGTATTCGTGATTCAAGGGAGGAGTGGGTTGGCGCCCTCATTAACGGCACTTTATCATAATTAATACAAGAACCCAATTATTTGGAATACACTTAATTATTTAGTATCATTCTCCCAGACGTTCCCGGACGCTCCCGCACGTTATTTAGTTGGACCGGCATGGATGGATGTCAAGCGGCATAGGGCCAAGCAACACAGCGTTATAGCAACATGTGGAATGTTCTGTGATGTTCTTTGTGACACTGACCGCCTCCGTGGTCTAGTGGTAGAGCGTCCGCCCGGAGAGCGGAAGGTCAGGGGTTCGATCCCCGGCCGCGTCATACCAAAAGACGTTAAAAGATGGTACATGTTTGTACCCTGTCTGGCGCTCGCAGTCAGTATACTGTGTCTGAGTGGTGTATTCATGTTAAACTGCGGCATGGTATCTCAGTGGACAAGCACTATAAATCAGCATCAGTCCGGACTAGTACAAGCAGCCAAACACATATAGCCGTGCAATTAACCCAATTTCACCTCACCCCACCTTGTCCATAACGGACCATTGGGGGTCATGTAAAGATGTATAATCACATATAATGTTTCTTTCTTGAAATCGTTTCATCAGCAAAAGAGGAAAATATCAATTTCACAGATTATGAAATCTGATATGCTGATATGAGCAGACAAACATTTTGTATATAATAAACATACAAATCTCTATTAAGTACTAACGACTATGTTTGATACTCAGGCTGCCTCCGTGATCTAGAGGACAGATCTAGTGGACAGATCCTCTGTGGAGAGAGGAAGGTCGGGTTCTATCGCCACCCACATTATACTAAAAGATGTTAAAAGATATAGTTGCTGTTTCCCTGTCTGACGATTTGCATTATGGGGCTAAAACAAACACTGGTCAAATCGGAGTCAGTATACTGTGTCTGAGTGGGGTATCCATGTTAATCTGTGGCATGGTATCTCAGTGAGCAAGCACTATAAAACTTGTCCCTGTACAGAGTTGCGTCCCTTAGTCCACTGGGTCTACTGGTCATCCAAAGATTGTGTTTTTAGGAGACAAACAGTATGCGTTTTCAGATTTGCGGCTTTTCTTAAGTATTTCATGACCAGAAATTTCATTTTGAGCCAACGTTTATCATTATTTAAAATACAATAGTTATCCATTATTTTCTGAAGCCAGAGACCATATATGGTCTCTGCTGAAGCACACTCTCTCTCTACATGAATTCTCACTATTGTGAGACAGACAGAAACAGAAACCCCCCAGCTAAATCAAGGTTGTTCTTGTCCAATATTGTTCAAACTTATTATTTTATTAATGTGATATGCATTTCACCAAGCTGAAGGGCATGTTTTTCACATTCTGGATTGAATTTTTGTATAGAGTTACAAAAAAAAGTATTGATGCACAGTAAACATGGTACATAGTTTGTGAGATTTGCAAACTTCAATTCCCATTAGAGCACCAGCCAGATTGCACACGCACACGAACGCACGAACATGTGCACGCACGCACACACGCGCACGCACGCACGCACGCACGCACGCACACACACACACACACACACACACACACACACACACACACACACACACACACACACACACACACACACACACACACCATTTGTTTTACAATCCCATGTTCCCCCTAATAGAGTCTTTGGTCATGTCATGTGTTCAACTGAGTAAGCGGGTTGGGTTTAACACTGCTTTTAACAGTATTACAGTTATATCACGGCTTGTCAGCTTAATGTGGGAGGAAATTTTAAAACCCGAAATGATGCAGGTCTCAGTCGTCTACCACTTGGTGAAACCCAGGAGCACGGTTATGGCGCTGACAAACCTAGAAACATTATCGGGACGAAGGACGATTCAAACCCACAATGATATGTTTCTGGTGTGCCCAAGGGACGCAACTCTGTGAATCGCGGTGCCTTAGACGACTTGGCCACCCGGGCCCTGTGTGCTCAAGGGTTTCAACCAAGGTGTCCACATGTACCACACAAGGTGGTCTTACTCTTCGCTGACACACGTTCATAACTCAAAGTCCGTGCAGAATGGTACACTGAATTAAAGTTTACAAATAACAAAAGTCTTTGGACATCGATAGAAAATATATTTATGACTTGATAGACAACATGAGTACAAGTCTCAATCCACCAGGTGAGGAAACGGAATCAGTAATAGACAACTTTTACTTTTATCTTCGAGGTTTCATTTGATCACCGTTCTTCACATATCCAACCTATTCAGCTGTTAACTGGCAACATGTCGAAATTAACACAAATATTACATAAACAGTACATTCATTTCCAATTAAACATGCCTTAGAGTGAAAATATCCACTTTCACTGAATCTGTCACACCATAATTTACTATATCTTATTAATTTCTCATCAAAGAAATATTTCGATTTACAAGAAGAATTCAACATAGTTATCAGGATATGATTATGCAGGTAAGAATTTAAAAGTAACATAATTGCATCACATGAAAGTTTCTTTAGTTCATTTCAGTTCTTATATTGTGCAGAATACAGTGAATGTATTCTCAAATTATAAAAAAAAAATATACATGGGATTTTTGTTTTGAAACAAATTTAGGTTTTACTGAGATTTTGGCCTGTAATGTTTCAACAAATGCAAATATCAAACTGATAACTCCAGAAGAAGATTTGATTATCGGCCTTGTCATATGTTTGATGAAGCTATAGAACTAAAATAATCTGGGTGGGCATTGGGAATTTGATCTGCCATGTTATAATAGTTTCCCGGTTAATGATACTTCAATCTGAAAGTGGTCATGGTTGTATAAATACAGGGTTGGGATAAAATTGGCAACTACATTGACAGGTAGTTTTTCAGTTACTGAACTGCCAGACCTTTTATAAAGTCAATAAAGTGATACACAAATGACAAATATAGAATAAATACCCAACTAATTAGTATGAAAGCATACAACTCCACAAAATGCATCCACAATCATTCTAAAAACTCACATTTTGTAAATGAAATGCAGGAATATACAAAGTTCCAGTTACAACAATGTTCTGCACAGCACTACAGGGCTATTCTCCAGATTGCACCGTGAGCCGTACAAGGCAGTGAAACATGCAAGGGACAACACCACTAGAAGGCACTTGATGATGTAATGAATTAGGAGAAATATGAAATATTTACAGTCAAATACATGTATGAAGTTATGTTTATAAGGCCAAATAATAAAAAAGTGAGGTTTAATTTCTTTTGACAAAATAATGAATGCTCCCTTCTCCATGATCCATGGATGCATGTGGCGATGGTTCGCACCAGGGATCCGGAAATAAATTTTTGCCAATCGGACATCTGCATTTGGCCACGCCCACCTCATATCTGAGGTGCTGGATGTTCATGCATGAATAAAAGAAAAAACTCAAGTGTCACTTTCATAACATATATACATGATATATATATATACAATATTTTAGCAATTCAACGACACATAAATCTAATATATACAATGTCAACCTATCGGGATGTTGGTTTGACTAATTTAGCTATGGAACGGTTTCCACTGTATAGCTGTCGGTTGCTTCTAGTCTTCCTGCGTCGCATCGTCGGTGTTGGGTCAAAATCTGTCAATCCACAAAGCGATATACGCATAAGTCTGTCCAGTGTCTCTGATGTTAATCTACATCTCAGCCGGTCTTATCGAGGGTTTTGTTTAGAAAATCCCCTCTCACATTCTACGCTGGACACGGGCAGTACACGACCGATCTCCATGAGCTAAACAATATTTGGGAACTGATCGGGCAATTTGGAAGCATGCGCTTTACTCAATAGCTGTCGATATGTCAACCGTCTGTAGTTGAAGATTAAAGGACGAAATATTCCCCATTCTCGTTCTAAATGGTCTTTGTCGATATGGGTATGTCCTTGTCGTCTGCTGCCATAATGGATACCTAACCTGGAAATTCTCTTGTCCCCCATACATCACAGGTCCCCAGGTCACTAACTTTGTCAGGGAAATTTGTCGGGTCAAAGGTTCCAAACACAGAATACAATTCGTTGTCTGGAAACCTGTCAGTCACATTGTCAAACAGTATTCTTGCACATTGCTTTACTCTATCAGTCAGTGTCTTGTCGTGATGCGATCTTGTCATTGTCACATTTTCAAATTTGTGTTCTTCATGTGACCATAGTTCAAGTCATGAGCCAGTAGAGTCTTACTAACTGTGCCATTCATACCAAATATGTCCTGTAAAAACATGGTCTAGCTTGTATGTGGTCAACTGTCGTAGTAGGGAGTCTGCCATGATGTCTGTGTCTCTCGTGTCTTCTAGCATGGCAATAAGTGCACACACACACACAAAATACAAATTCTGCACAAATTTTGACACTGGAATTGAGAAGAAAACAAGGAATCTTAAAACTGAAAATGGGGATATCTGATGGTACGTTTCACAGTAATATCTTCACTGGAGGAGTGAAAGAGTTGAGCTTTATGAATATTTCAACAGAAACTGGCTTCACACATTGTACCATGTGGGGGAATTAAAACGTTGAAGAGCCAACATTGCGTGTTTTTCTTACCCAATGGCCCCTAATACTGTAAATCTGGAAATTAATGTGTCTCCAAATTAATATGACTGCTGACCCCAAGCCAAAAATGTGACTCAATACCAATGCGACTCCCCCACCCCATCCCATCCCCAGTTGAATGATGCATATCCTTACCTTAATCCAATCAAACAGCAAATAGCACCGCTTATTAGTGCTGAGTAGAGCACTTTTCGTAAAAACAATAAACAGTGCTTTCCTAAAAACAACACACAGTTTATATGTTTACTCTGTTGACTGGCATTAAGGAAGTTCAAAGGCAATAGAATAACTGAACCAACAACAGTTCACTGATTGGTATACAAAGAAGGTGTCAACAAGCTTGACACGAGTGGGTAGAACTTTTGATCACAGCAGTGATAACTCACCGGATGCCTATTGTGTAATTCCTTTTCTTTGAATGACATTGTTATATACTTGTTATAACTGCTGCTTAATAAACGGTGTTAGTGTTTATATTCAAGTTGGTATTTCCACTATCCAAAGTGTGCAGTGAGGCTGTGTTGTTGATAGTCATTGTGAGCAAAGACCAGTCACATTATTTGCATTTAATACACGCTCGCATAAATTTAAAGATTCACAGTACTGGATGAAGAGGGTACAATATTCAAGCACTCCAATCACAATGTTGTTCTTGTCCTGTGATACAAAATGGCTTGACGAGGTAGCAGCAGAAACAATTATCATAATGAAAGCAGTTATCATATTGTACAAACATAGAAACAATCAATGCTAGTCGTCTTGTATATAACACTTAAAGAAACAATTAAAGGTTGTGAAGAAATAAGGAGTAACATAAGTCGTGCAACATTTGACAAGAATCACACATGCCCTTGAAACCTCCAGAGTGCTGAATACTGTTAACATGTGGCGTCAACACAAAACAAAACACAACCAACATCATCACATCTACCCTACACAGGACACAACTGGGACATGGTGTCGCTGGTAAATATGGTAACAGTGTCTATAGAGAGCTACGTCCAACTCAACACAGATGTTTGTTTGTTGTTTAAAGCTGAAATCAGCAAATATTCCAGCTATGTGACGGTGGTCTGTAATTGAGTCTGGACCAGACAATCCAGTGCTTGACATCATGAGCATTGAGCTATGCAATTGGGATACGATGACATGCAACAACCAATCCCATTAGTCGCCTCTATGAAAAACATAGTCGTCTGATACGGCAAACACAGATTTTCACGTGCCCAGGGATTATGCAACCAGCTCATCTCCCATGTGAACACATCTCAAGTGAACAATCAACCAAGGCAATAACATATGGATGTGGGTTTCCTCTAGGTTTTATGTTGATTTCACCATGGTGAACAGGATTACTGTGATTTGATGGTATCTCAGTGGGAGAAGAACAGCCGAAGTGACATAACCATTTCCCAGAAACCCAGGAGCATTGGTCTGGTAATTAACAGCCAAGGTACAAAATCAGGACAAATCTTGGTTAGACTACCAGCAATTCCTTGCCTGAACACAACTCTGCAGAGGCTCTTAAAGCCCTCCATAGGTGGAACATGGTCCAATGTTAACAAACACATAAAGCTTCTTACAATGTTGAGAAAAATATGAAATTAGCTAACTGAAACTCACCTGAATCCTATTCTGGGGAAAGATGTACAAATAATGCACTTCGCCTCATGTTTCACTGTAAA
The DNA here is from genome assembly GCF_023055435.1 of Haliotis rufescens. Lineage (NCBI taxonomy): Eukaryota > Metazoa > Mollusca > Gastropoda > Lepetellida > Haliotidae > Haliotis > Haliotis rufescens. Next base: position 1,249,966 of record NW_025964353.1, read on the forward strand.
CAAAAAGAACATTTTCTGAAACAATAACAAAGATAAGATGAAACAAGAACTTTGATTAATTTATTGTATGATGTCATTGTTCAACATTCTTCACTTGTAGATTGTCGAATGTGTGCGGGAATGCTGATTAAAAAACAAGCAAGGAAGTTCTCATCTATCCTTTGTGTTCAATGCCGAACTCAGCAATATTTCAGGAATATGATGGCGGGCTGTACATATTTGAGTCTGGGCCAGACAATCCAGTGACTGGGATATGACGACACGCATCAACCAAGTCAGTGAGCCTGTCCACCTGATCCCATCAGTCGCCTCTTATGACAAGCATGGGTTGCTGAAGACCATTTCAGGCTGTTCACCCGAACCCGTCAGTTACCTCTTATAACAAGCATGTGCTGCTGAAGACCACTTCTAAATATCTAGATTCAGCTTGTCCACCCGATCCCATCAGTCGCCTCTTATGACAAGCATGGGTTGCTGAAGACCATTTCAGGCTGTTCACCCGAACCCGTCAGTTACCTCTTATGACAAGCATGGGTTATTGAAGACCATTTCAGGCTGTTCACCCAAACCCGTCAGTTACCTCTTATAACAAGCATGGGTTGATGAAGACCACTTCTAACTATCTAGATTCAGCTTGTCCACCCGATCCCGTCAGTCGCCTCTTATGACAAGCATGTGCTGCTGAAGACCACTTCTAACTATCTAGATTCAGCTTGTCCACCCGATCCCGTCAGTCGCCTCTTATGACAAGCATGGGTTACTGAAGACCATTTCAGCCGTTCCACCCTATCCCGTCAGTCGCCTCTTATAACAAGCATGGGTTGCTGAAGTCCATTTCTAACTATCTAAATTCAGCCTGTCCACCCGATCCCGTCAGTCGCCTCTTATGACAAGCAAGGGTTGCTGAAGTCCATTTCTAACTATCTAGATTCAGCCTGTCCACCCGATCCCGTCAGCCGCCTCTTATGACAAGCATGTGTTGCTGAAGTCCATTTCAGCCTGTCCACCCAATCCTGTCAGTTGCCTCTTATGACAAGCATGGGTTGCTGAAGTCCATTTCTAACTATCTAGATTCAGCCTGTCCACCCGATCCTGTCAGTCGCCTCTTATGACAAGCATGGGTTGCTGAAGTCCATTTCTAACTATCTAGATTCAGCCTGTCCACCCGATCCCGTCAGCCGCCTCTTATGACAAGCATGTGTTGCTGAAGTCCATTTCAGCCTGTCCACCCAATCCTGTCAGTTGCCTCTTATGACAAGCATGGGTTACTGAAGTCCATTTCTAACTATCTAGATTCAATATGAACATGATCTAAAAATATGAATAATGTCACCAGACAAGAAAAAGCGTCACCTGTCTCAGCTGCTGCCAGTCTGTGGAGCATCGGCAGCCATACCAGGGTCTGTGGTTCCCGTAGCAACCAGCAATAGAACATGTCTTCCAATACTCCAGTTGTGTTCGAAGTCTGAAATCAAATCCATAGTTATCTCCATTCTTTCTTTCTTATGACAAAGTTTTCTTTATCTCATGATGTTTTTAGATTTCTCTTACGAAAGACTAACACTAATCTATTCACCTACACAATTATGAAACATCCATGTTTAATATGCAATGTTTGAAAAGTGACATGGGCGGGTCTCCGAGAGAGTGAGTGAGTTTGGCTTAACTTTGCTTTTAACAACATTTCAGATACATTTTGTCTGTGTAAGATGCGAGAAAAGCCTACATTGACAGTTACCACTTCGGTAAAACCCGAGAGCAGGGTCATGGCGCTGACAAATTCAGGTGAACTTTAGTCACTAGTCTGAAGCCTGTCATTACAGCAGTGGCGTGTACTAAAAATGACTCTCAAAGATAGATTAGGAATTCTTGACAACTAAGAATATTAATTGCACCATGATCTGATCGTGTTTGAAAGGCTAAGGGATACAACTTTGCACAAGGAATTGCAGCCCGCTAGAAGACCACTGGTGTCCCTTCCCTATTGCCAGCAGCATTCCCTAATTAAGCGAATGTGTATATTGTCAGAAGTTCATTTGATGTCAGAGATCTAGCGAAGGAGTAAAAACATACAGCTAGTTAAAGTGTCAATGAAAATACAACTTTTGCAACATTTTCTGACAGAAATGTTTTGCTGTTGACAAAAAACGTCAGGGCAAAGTGTTAGCATGTATAAGCACCCTCTTCTACAAAACTGTATTTGTGGAAGAAATGCGTAATCTACATCAGTGAATACAATGAGTGTCATGTGACCCTGTGTTTAGTACAGGGTGATTTTAATGATTACAGCACATTGACCGACGAGTTGATGGCGGGGCTCTTATTGGAGCAGGTGTTTAAATGGGAAATATAATGATTACACTTTACCATACTGCCAGAGGAAATAGAGGATATTATATTTGTGTTCATGTCATACTGTTTACGATACTCGTGTCTATAAATTCTGGTATTTCCCAAACGATAGTGAGAATTTAAGCACGAGCGTTGTAAACACAGTATGACAGGAACATGAATATAATGTTCTATTTATTACCGAAGAGGATGTGTACATATTTTAGTGTTTACCTATAAGGACAGCAAGTCGCAACATCAGTGGAACCACAATTTGTCGAATGTCAACAATTTTCAGCTATGGCGTCGTTTCTTGTGTGATGTCATTCTGACGGATGGATGACGGAAACAAAACACTGTTGTCTCATGACATAATATGACCCTAGGGCACATATGATTTTTATGAGCCAAGATATGTGGTGAAGCACGCAAGTTAATCCTGTTATTACACTAGATGCTACCTGGCCATACTCAGATGATGGCTAATTTTTTTAAGAAAGTTGTCTATTATAAGTGAATGAGTTGTTCATGTGATAAGAGAGAAAACTACGAATGTTTCTTTCGTATCCGAAAATCCATAACACAGGGATACTTTTTTTCCAAGATTCCATTCAATTTTGTTTGCATTAATATTGTCGAAATCGTGTATGAACTGATCGACTATTCATACCACATTAACTGATCATGATCTCGCCTTGAAACTAACATTAGTCGTTAGAGATACAAAGTCTTCGGTCTTCCTATCACTGGAATTTCGTTTCAGACATGATAGTGGCCATGACATTAAGAATTCTGAAAACTAAATCACCCACAGACAGGGAAGAAAATCCGAAAATGTGTAAACAGCTGATCGCTATTTCCGGCTTATTTTACGAGACAAATACACATGTAACCTTAATCTCTGCGTATGAAATATTGTCCGCCATACAGTACACAAATACCATTGAATGTGTAAATCATCATGTCTAGTGATGTTTTATCGTAAATTTCATGTTTTCATTGACCAAATTTGTAAACGGCAAAACAAGCACACAAACGACTATAATTGCCGCCGGTCATGACCCTTGACTTGACTACTTCCGGTGATGTTAAGAACATCGTTTTTGATTGGTCGTATTTCTCCCATTTTGTCCAATTAGATAAGTCGTCTTTTACTGGTATGGCACCTCGGAAGTCTACCTGTGCAGGTGCTCTTCGAAGTTATTTCGTTTTAAAATTGACAATCTCTGACCAAGGCCATAAAATTCAGGCTTCAGGGTCGAATTAGGTTGGATGGCTACACATGGAAGAACCTTGCGGAGGCAGGACAGTTTCCATTTTTGGTGGCGAGAGGTAAAGAAGCGTCTAGTTCAACAGAAGTCTGATCCGATTTGTTGACATAAGAGATAGGATGGTGCGAGGTACCCTAGGTGTCCAGAGTTGGAATCTCCAACCAAAGAAAAACTGTTTATATCAAAAGTAATGCTGAAAATCGAATATGTCCAGGCTCCATGTACGCCTTCAGATTCAGTTCCCTTATGTCAAAGTTCTTATTTTGGGGATTGTGATATCACTCCTCGGATTGGGTGAAGTGGTCATTGGTGTTTTAGCTTTCACCCATAAAATATGGGGACATTATCTTGGAACAGGATTATGGTGTGGAGTGGTTATCTTCGTGTCTGGAATATGTGCAATAAGTGCTTCCCAGATAAGGGCACCCTTAAGTGCAAAGATCTACTTTGCTACAGCAATCGTTGGAGTGATTGTGTCGTTTGTGATGGTTATTCTTTCGTCGGGTGGACTTGATTATGACAGCAACTTTTATCATTTTGGAAGTTTTAGGCCGGAAACACAACTCAAGAAGCATAATTCTACTATCATGGTCCATGGTTTGGCACTAGGATTCAGTATTTTTAGTTTTCTTGCAAACATCATATCTGTTATCATCTGCTTGAAGTATGTCATATTTGACAAGAAGATCAAGTATACAACTGAGAGAACATCCAGAAAAGCACCAAATTCACTTCAAAGAAACGTTTTACGAGGAGGTGCAACAGATGCTAGATCCAGCACAAGCAGTAGGGCACCACTGGCTGAACGATCTTCACGTAGAAGTCATTCCCGAAGAGAAAGTGACCATGGAAGCAGACGTGAGGCAGAGGAGTTTCTACCAGGTGGATCCCGATCTGATTCATCACGACGAAACAAAGAGAGAAGACATCGTAGTCAAAGAGGAGAAGAACGAAGACACAGAGGAGAGCATGATACTCCTCGTGATAACTCTAGAAGGAATGAACGATCTCGAAATCAGAGAAATGAAATACCAGTTCCAGTTCAAGTTGAACGGATGACTATATATGATGGTGTGACAGAAGCTGATGTTGTTCATAATGATCTGTTACCTACAGACTTTGATGAAGAGGAATTACCACCATATGAAGAAGCTATCCGGGACACCTATGTGCAAGTTTCTGATATCAATAATCAAGTTCTTTCTATCAATGCTCACAATGACTCAATGAGAGCCAACATGGGAGACCAGGTAGTTACATGTGATATTGATGAGGATAAGATTTATCAGAATGTCAACTGCAGTGATGATGAGAATGAAATTCATCAAAGTGCACCTGTTATTGAACCTGAAGTAACTGTTCATACTGGATCAACTAGAGAAAGGAGCACACCACTTGTGGAAGGGAATAATATTAATTTCAACACATCAACAGTTGCTCCAAGAAACAAATCTAGTACTCAAGTGAAATATTTCCAAGAGCAAAATCAGAAGAAGGATAATGATGAAATTGAGCTTTATGTCAATCAGAGTGTTATCCCTAAGCAAAATAAAGGGAGTGGGAGGCCTAGAGGTGAAAGAGATGCGTCCAACATTCGAACCCATCACAAAGCATCCTCATTCTCTTCCTCTGGTCTCTGTGATCAGGTTAGTGACAATGGTCCTCATGCCAGAAGATGCATATCAGCTGGCCATTCTAGCTCCCTACCTCCTGGTATCCCTCCCCCAAAACCACCTAGATTCTACTCCGATCTTCAGGATATTTTGGACAGTTCAAGATCGGACTCGAGTCTAGAAAGAAGTGGTCTTCGAGGAGTCACTAGTGATAAAACTTACATGAATGTTGATGATGTTAATACATACTCACATCGCAATATTTCACCCAAACTGAATGGACCAAAACTTAACATGATGAAGGATTTGGATTCTGGTCGAAATAAAAACTCTCGTTATAAGGCGGATTATATTCAGCTTCAAATTCGACAGGAACCAGAAGGAAGTAGTGGTCTTGGTGGCAAGGAAGGGTTTACATCTGCTGCAGCAACGTCCAAAATGGGAGGCAGGTTTGAAGGAGTTCTTGCTCATTCCTCTCCTAGACAATCACCTGTAACCAGAAATGTGAAATCTTTTACTAGTAATCTCCCTACTGAGAAAGTAAGGTCCAGTGAACCACCAAAGAACCTTGGCATAATGTCCGCATTGGAGATGAAAGGAAAGACCGTGTCAGATTCAAATACTCAAATTGCAAGCACTGCTACAAAACAGAGGTCAAGTGGTGATTCTGCTGAAGGAAAAGAATCACCAGCTAGTCCATCCTCGCTGAACAGTGTAGACATGTCGGGATTCTCTCCGGTCAGGTTTGCTTCACCAACGTCAGCGTTTAAACCGTACAAACGTGGGGACTCGGCTACAAGCTCAGGGGTAACCTCTCCCACATCAGACACTGATTTAATGGACTCCCCTTCAAGGATGCCCGAAGTATCAGCCACCTTGCCTCATACATCCAGCAACAAAGCTGTACAAAGACAGTCATCTTGGAAGGACTTCATGCTCCCATCTCCTCACAACAAATCGGATCAAAATCATTCATCAAGCACAAGTACAGACACAAAGAAAACCTCAGCTCTCACACAACCAATGAAACACAGCAGTCCAACGCCCATGTCTATGAACACATTCCCTAGACAAGCTCAGCCCACCCTTAGAATTTCTCCCTTGTCCTTAGTGAGGAATATTGGCTCCACGGGAACAAGCACGGCCATGACCACTACTGCTGCCAGAGAAGCTGTAACTGCTAGTGCGTTTCCAAGTGTGTTTTCAAGTGGTAAGGGTAATATAGTTATGCCAACATCATCAGCCTCAAATCCGAGGAACGTGTCAACCTCATCATCCAGTGTGACATCCGGATCTTCCAATCCAAATATGGGTCGGAACAGTGGTTCCAGTCTGAATCCTTCGCACAGCAGTCCATGGTCTGCTCGAGATGCCTCCAGCAGCAGCAGCAGCAGTCTGTTCCGACCTTCCAGTAGCTACACTACTGCCGACAGAAACAATACAATGCCTCATAGTTTTTTGCGTCCAAGTATTAGTGCAGTTGCACCAAACATTAGCAATGGCAACTCTAATGTGCATCCAAGTGAAAGACCTCACAGAGCCCACGGCCATGGTGGTTCTAGGGTTGATGCTGGTGGGTACTCGGGGGCGATGCCGCGAGTTCAACATCCTGGGCCTTCTGGGGCCCGGGCACCAACTTCAACTGTCTCTTTCCACAGGGGTCAAGGCCCTTCACAGGGTCAGGGTCGTACACAGGGCCAAGGTCGCTTAGATGCGGTTCCAAATCATGCTGTCATTCAGGGCCAAGCGGCATTGGTACAACTGCCACCTCAGGTACAAGCCAATCCACAACAGGGACCACCTCAACAACAGCCACCCCAACAGCAGCAGCAACAGCAGGGAAAACCTCTGTTTTCTATCATTCTGTGAGAAAATATTGGATAAAATAAGGAAATATGTGTCACATTGTGTGAAGGGATTGTGTCTCATTCATCAAAGTGTTCAACATGTCCAGGATTGTGAAAACTTTATAGTGTGTCATGACATCAAATTATGCTGCAAATAGGACCATTAGACTTCTATTTATGAATTGTAGCGCAGTAGTGACCATGTCCAGCATAGCACAGGCTTTGTTCTTAAGCAGACATGGAGAATATTTGTGTTACTGTCATCATGATTATTATAGCACAGTGGTTGTGACTTAAACACTGCTTGGAAAACAATATAAACTTTCTAGAATATATTAGAAGTGAGAAACAGTTTGTCCTGAATAGAATAATTTATTATTTTTACGTATATATTAATGTTAAAATCTGGCTGTCACTAGTGCATTTAGTATCATGCAGTGGCAATAAAGACAAATTTCATTTTTGTAGCTGAACTAATATTTGAAGTATAGCCATTTTAGTTTGCAATATACAGAGTGACAAGCTTCAAAAAAGAGCATTTATTAGTTTTGTGCTTGCCAGTATGTGACGGTGCTTTGTGCTAGAATGGCAGCTGAGTTTTCAATCATGTCGTGTATCTGGGTACTATCATACATTATACATGATTCAACTTGCAGAACTCAAACTTTGGATGACTCGCCTTCATGTGGTCCATGTGTGACGCTGTGCGTGTCAAATCACTCAATATTTAATCATGTTGACTTTACAATTACCCTTGATGATGTTAATCATGTTTAAATATTACCATGATTATGATGAGGATAATTAAACAAAATTTGTCATCTTGCTGGAATTACCGCATTCGATGTAATAAGCGCCCCGCTCTTATAAGCGCCCACAGCGGTATTTGCATATATTTTGGCTGGTGAACAATCCCAATTAACACCCCTTCAGATTGACCAATGTCCACAAGACTTCTTTATTCCTGTATAGTACGCACTCATGTGTTATATGCACCCTTAATTATGGACAATTAAATTCTGGAAAATATATCTGTCGTGTATAATACGCACAGACTTTTCTTTTGTAGCATTTCAGGCCGTCAGCATAAACCACAATATTAACAATCTTTCAACTCTGTTTTTTTTTCACACCAAAATTATGTTCTATTATCATGATTATGAGCCCCCTATTTCTAATTTTGAGAGCGCCCTGGGCGCTTGTTACGTCGAATACGGTAAGCATGTTCACAAAGTGGGCATGTGAAACATTTGTAAGCACAAATCAGTGCATGAAAGTGTCACCATTGTGGTTTAATCTCACAACGTGTATGTGTATATACCCGGTAGATAGGACAAATGAGGATGTTGTGATTTGCAAGCTTGTCATTTTTGTTGTGAGCAACTGGTCTGACATTATTATGGGCGACACAGCATTACATGGGTTACGATCACATCGATTTCAAAATTAGGGTCAGTTCATTGCCATAGACAGTAATACATTGTCCATGTTGTTGTGGTATGTGTTTTTTTCAAAAACTGAACTTCAGGGTAAATCTTATTTGTCATATTTTTTATAATGTGTCAATATACTGTTAGGGTTCGCATGGTTCGAACAAGGAATATAATCAACAAATTTGTATCTTTAGCAATGGGAATTGTTTCCATGGTTTCTGTGCGCCAATTCTTCATGTTTTTAGAAATCTTTGTCCTTTTCACAAACTGTTTTATTTTTGAAGGGAACTAATGAAATATCTCAATGTTGTCTACAGCCGTTTGGACTCTTTATGGTACTTTATGTTACTGCCATCGTGACAAAATTAATCAAATAATATGAATTTAGGGAAAGGTATTGGAGGTTAAAAGTTCATCGCAATAATTTACGATGCACAAGGCCGTATTCAAATATGTATAACAATATACGTGTATTGTATTCCAAATTTTTAATTTAGAAACAATTTGAAACACTATTGTATGAATAGTAGTCCATAAATGGAACAAACAAGATGCTGGTACAACATAAATTTTACTCATTCATGGATGCATGCTCCAATTAAGCCCAATTATTAGATCAGAGAAACAATTCCTTGTGTAAACATGGTAAATGTTCAGATATTGGCAGTGTTGGATGTGGTGTTCAGTTCATTTTCTCACTTGTATAAAGTATCCTCGCAGGAAGCACAATGGTCCAAAACATATTTTTTGATGAGATTACATACAGATATATGCAATGAAGTTAAATATTATTGATATGGGGTGTAGACATGTATTGAGTATGGGAATCCCAAGGTCACCATCATCAATCTTAGAAGATTCAGTCAATCTCATCAGACTTTCAATCTGTTCAGTATCCAATGCTTTGTGATGAAACATTTATCATTTCACATAGTTGAGGCCAGACAACATCTTTATTATTTTATCATGTTTAACAGCCATATTTTGCCAAATTAATCTATTTTCTGTTTGATTGAAATTGTTTGTTTTGTTTCAAACAAACTTTTGGTTCTGTTATTGCTGAAACATTATTTCAAATGTTTTTCTAAATCAACATGGCCAACATTTAAAACATTTTGTGGTTTCCAGGGCCCGTTCCATAGAGCAATTTTAGCGCTAAGACAATCATAACCCCCATACTTTTATGGCAGTTGTAGCACTAAAATTGCATTGTGAAATAGGTCCTTGACTCTTGACAGAAAAAAAACCAAAAAAATGTAAAGCAAGTAATAAATTTTTGCCTGGCCTCTTGACTGAATCATTAAATTTCATGGTTGTATCTGTACCATCAGTCATGGTTCATACACCCTGATTGTTGCTGCTCACAGAGACCTATGCAGATTTTAGGCCTAAGAAATAGTTCTCAGGTACCGCCTGTGGCACCAACACACTGCCTTTTCACGAAAGCAGTTAATTCTGATTTAATAAAACTACTGCTTCCTACCCTGGTTACACACACCCCATTTCACATCCTACTTCACAAGAGGCTACCAGCCAGACATTCTTTTCAAAGACATTACAGGGAAAAACTTGTTTAGATTTTTTATGCCGTATGTATTGTACAGTTGCTAGAGAATGCTGTAACCATGACAACCTTGATGAAGGTCACAAGTGAAACCACTAACATTGCTAAAATGTGCTAACAATATTTTGTGCAAATTATCATATGTCTTTGTCTATTGTTATTTATGTGAATGCAGTATTTTTGTTGGTTTATATGCAAAAGATAATGTATGAGTACCATAATCAACGTAATTAGCACCCTTCACTTAATAACAACCCCTATACGAAAGTGCATCTGCCTGGAGAGTGGGAGGTCAGTGGTTTGATCCTCTGGCTGTGTCGTACCTAGGGACGTTAAAAGATGGCACTTGTTTGTTCCCTGCCTGGTGCTCAGGATTATTATATATTTATACATCCTGTCAGTTCTGTCATCCATATCCAAAAGAGAGTACCATTGAAGGAATTATTGTGGTGTTTATTTGTTCAAATCAGAATTTCAGAAGTAATGTAATAACATAAAGTCAAATGGTTTTGGAAATCTCAAGAACCCGGACATCCTTCAATCAGCTTGGTGGTCAAAGTCTACTCCGGGTTCACCTCCCTGAACCTTCTGTGCAGGCGTCCTAAGCTGTAGAAGCAGAGCGGTATGATCTGGAGTACAAAAACTTATTTTGATGAGATTGAGGACATTTGTTTGCCATTTATGAGAGAAATTAACATGCTTAACATATGAGTACAATGTCCTAATATTTTCCCAATTCTGAATAACGTCCTCCCAAAGGACTCGTTTGACCTCAGACTTTCTTAGAACCTCCAGGGTGCTGATTATGTAGATTACGGTACTCTTATCAAGTAGTCAGGTAATAAAACTGGTTGCACTAACTTGCCGCAAACACCTTAACATCAACAATGTGTTGATAGTTATTTAGATACTTGCAATACTAATATAGTTATACATGCATGTGGCTTTGAACATGATGAATGTAAACTACATGTCCTCCACTGATCTGACTTTACCCTGATGTGGAAGAGAAAGACAAGGATGTGCTCGTACTTCTGATCAGTTAAGATTTTCTTAGGAAACCGTGCTCAAATTGAAATGCTTTGTTAAAAAGTTGGAGAAATATATGATCATAACATGATAGATATAGGTGTCGGTCAGACAACAATAACAATATAATTTATATCACATTGTTTGTAAACGTTTCTAGAGCATGCATTAGTGTCTCGCCTACATGGGTTTCAGCAGTTTACAAGGTTGACTGTTCCATGCTATGGGCATGGCATTTACTACCAGTGATAGAAGAGCAGTTCATCATACTGGTAAATCATTCATAGTGCTTAGTACAGGATTGTGTCTCATGGAGTTCTGTGGTCGGTAAGTATTAAAGAACTTGGGTTTTCACCTCTAAGACATGTGGAGGTTAGTTAGAAGAATATGTTCTTGCAGGTTTTTGGTTATAGAACTGATATGCCTTGTACTGACATTAGACAGGTTGGCGCACAACTTAGGGCTTTGTGGTTGTTTTCATCGGTTCAACAAAGACATTCAAATGATTCATTTATAACTTTGGTGCTTTTATGACACATCATTCTCCATCTCTGAAAACTTAATTTGGGGAGTGATTCAATGTATAATGTTTGCATATGACATTTAAGAACTTCCTGTTTCGTAATTGTAATCGCTTTATGGTGCATGATCAGATTTCCCAGATTTTGTATTGTGTAAAACTGCCATGTTCGTTACTCTTCTGATAGGAATTTGTATGTGCTGTTTACCTTTGAGGAGAATCGAAGTATTTTGTGTAGACAAACGATGTCTCCATTAGGATATCGAAAATATATTAGGCCAGAGAATAAAGAATGGGATATATTTGTTCAAAAATACCCCCGGTTTTAAATGCTGTAATCAAATTCCACTATTGGCCTGTGTGAATTTACCCTAGAAAAACCTCCTAAATGAGAGGTCAGTTGGTCTTTTGAAAACATTTAAGCGATTAAGACGTATGTTGATCTGATCCTGCACATTTAGATTAGTGTTTTATTTTGGGTATTTTAAGGCTTTTGAAAGTCTGGCTAGAAGCAAGGTACAGCTTGCCTTCCTGTGTTATAATGTGTCTCATTGGTGCTTACAGAGTTACCTGTTTTCCTGATTAGTACTCTGATTAGTACACTGATCAGTGTTTGCTGCTTGTTATAAAGGTCCTGTGTTGAAGCAGGCAGTGCTCCTTCAGTAATCTCGGATGTCCGCCATCATGTGAAGTAGGACGGGCATTCAGTGGTCATGTCAGTGTCAGTATTTTGACTGAAATTGCTTTATGTTCTAAATCATACCCCAAAAGAAGTAAACTTACACTTGTGAATGCCTCCATGAGAATCTATTTCCTTGTTCTGTATCATTAACCTTGCTTATACAACTGTATTATATTTTAAACTTGTTGCTTTACAAAAATATATTTTGCAGATTTGTACCACTGCAAAAGATATATCATATTTTAATGAAATTTTGGTCTTAAAATTTGACTGATGTTTTCAAAGTGTAAATATCATTTTTGAGCAAGTATTCCCCTTGCCCATGGACATAGTGCCAGGAGATGAAGCCAATACATTGGTATACTGATGCAATATCGAGAGATCTCGTTGGATGAAAGGCAGTTAGCTTGGCAGGTATGTAATCTAGACCTTTGTTCATTTTCTTGGCAGTATCTGCAAGTAAAGTGAAGGCTGTCTTCACACATTACTTTTCAGAGATGATATTTAGTCTATCAATTTATTTTCTCATTTTTGGGTGAGCCTTCCCTAATGTGCTGCAGTAAAAATAAAATAAAAACAAAATTGAGTGTTTGATATGCCTTTTAAAAATATATTTGCTTATTTTGTTAGAACTTTCAATATTTTTCAAAAAAAGAACTTCAAATTACCTTTACAACATTTTTTTTCATTTTTTTATTTTCTCTCCTGCCTCTTGACATACAGGGTTTTGTCCAAGAACATCTGCAAAATAGATACAAATTGGACATATTCTGTAAGAGAACTTGCGAGGAAGACTCAAACACTGAAAGGTGATGGGGAATGTCTCAGCCCAAAGCTGCTAATTATGTCATGTATAAATCAGTTATCTAGCAACGTGTCATTAACCAGTTCAAATCATAACCTTCCCATGATGGCTGTCCATACTTGTAGAAACGATTGATTTTGCTCAAAACAATACGAAGGAAGTTGATGCGTTTTATCAGGTCACATATCGGCTATGTCATCTTCCTGGGGCAAGGGAGGTAACTCACTATAAAGTCAAGTTTCCACCCATGCCGAACTAAGCTGGAATTATGGAGGTACATTTTGGCTGGAATAATGAGTCTATGCATAATCGTGTAACGAAATTGATATCTGGTTCGTAAACTGCTGTGAAGATTTTGGTCTGTTGCAGGATTTGCAAAGCATGTGTACTGCCAGCTCGGTGTCAACAGATATTTCCAAATCTTTTCATGTTTTTATTCAAGGTCCTCAAGTGATTTCCTGCACTTTGCGAAGACACGTTTCATCACAATATATATTTTTATTATTGATCAGATTGTCTTTACTTGTTGTTTGGTTGCAAATGCAAGTGATATAATCTGATTGGTCAATAGGAGGGACATAGAAGGGACGTAACTCGTCATTACCACTGGTGGCGCTACAATCAAGCCTAGAAATTCCAGCCTAGTTCGGCAAGGGTGTAAAGTGGACTTTTACAGTCAATTAACTCCCCTGCCTCAGGAGGATGAAGCTGTTTGTATGATAACCCTTATTTATCTCGTCAGCTGTCTTGTACATACCTGTCTGTGTATCTCACCTGTACATACCTGTCAGTGAAACGTCACCTGTACATACCTATCAGTGTCTCACCTGTACATACCTGTCAGTGTCTCACCTGTACATACCTGTCAGTGTATCACCTGATGCTGATTGTTGCGCTGCATGGTCTGGGTGTACATTTCACCAGTTCTCATAATGTTTGTGTTCACGTTGCCATGGCAGTATGTTATTTCATATAATTATTTACTACTACCAGTTTTAACAGGTATCTAGGTATTATGCTGTGAAAAATGAAAAATTTAGTCTGAATAATTTTCAAGAAAACATAGGTATCAGACATGACTGTCGTTATGGTTACTATGTAATTACACGAGGCAAATACCTTGGTGTGTCAGGCCAAAGTGTTTGATGTTCGTTAAGTTCCTTAATGCAATGAAATAATGTATTTATTATTTATATGCAAAGTGACATTTTTAACAATATTCGAATATTATTGGATTATTCATGATTTCAAATAATGTTCAGATTATACCTTTGTGGACATGGTAGAGATAAAATAGGACAACATATTACATTGTTTGGGAAAAGTGTGTATGATGTGACGACATACAACATACTGGCTTTATTCAGCTTAACGCACTAACGGATCAATGTTTTCAAAGTCTCCATGGATTGATACCCATTTTCTATCCCTAAAATGGATCATATCATTATTACTAAGAGGATGTTATAACTTCCCCCTAATATGAGTTGCATCCCTTGGCCAAGGCAGGATTCACTGAAAGCGAGTTCTTCTCCCAGAATCACCTTGATTATGGTCCTTGGTTTGCTGGCACCATACCATGCTGGTGTGTTTAACGAACGTGAAATACATCTATGGCCACGTCTCTTTGGGCTGGTATCCCTCAAGAAGATAATATCCCTGACATAAATGAAATATGTCGCAAGAAGGCATTAACCAAACAGTGCTCCAAATAGAAAGGAAACAACAGCTGATAAGAATGTCACAGTTTATTCAGAAATAGGTCCCATGTATTCTGTAACCAAACAGGTGTTGAACATGAAATTAGCAATACAAACATGTCAGTCGGCAACATTCTGGCGAGACACTGATAGCATGTGATTAATCTGAATGTAGAAATATGAATGCTTGACCCTGTCCCATATTCATATATCAGGAATTATAATTTATTACCAAACAGTGCAATACACACAGTAGTATAGCGCAGAGATTATGAATTTATAGATAGTTACTTATGACTGTATATGGCTTGCAATCATTCAGTACAGAGATTGAAAAATCATCAATGTGTCAAGTGCAGCACTAGCTGTTTGGAAGATTGTTGGTCTTTAATGAGATACCAATTATTTAACTTTATTTACACGTTATCATGGCCGACAGTCTTCCAAAACATCTTATATCTTATCTCCGTCGTGCTTTAGTCAGCTCACAAGGACTTGTAACATGATTACTGAAACACAAGTCATTTACACAGGCTGTTGTATTCTAAGGGCCCATGTGCACAAAGAGTCCTCAGCATACACTTTAGGCCTGTCCAAGTGTGGGAGTTCCAATATTCTCAACGCTACGATGACAAGATGACCTTGTGCAGATGGGCCTTAACTAAATTGGCAATCTAATTAAAATCAGATCTTATTTCTCGCTACCGCTAAACAAAGATCTGAGTACATCCCATTACAGGTCATGTCAGAACGACCTTTCGCGAATTTTGACCGACCAATGAAATGACTGACAAGAAATCTACATTAGCCAATAAGAAGGCAGCTTTCTCGAGCTTTACGACACTAGTTTCAAACTGGCGACTACACTTCGAAACATATTTTGACGTATTCTCAATTAAGGAAATTAAACTGATAAGAAGAACACTGGAATGGCTTATAGATGGCCTAGATTGTATGGATATAATCTTAAAACCTGTAACTGTTATTCGGAATACCCCGTGTTAAATATTCCGTGGTTGCATGATTAGAAAACAGATTCCGACTGTCACTTTCATGATCTGGTAAGCGACGCTCTGATAGGTTGGATGAAAGGTCGTTCTGACGTGACCCCAAACGGGATGTCCTCAGATCTTTGTTTAGCGGTAGCGAGAAAAAAAGATCTGATTTTAATGAGATTGCTGAATTGGCAGAAAGGAATCACATACCAGGAGCATCATACTTTGTGATTTTTCAACCAGTGCAAAACCTTAAAATACTCCTTTAATGTGTGATGTCAGTTTTCTATTTGTTAACAAATACTATGGAAGACCAGAAAGCATGTACAGGTGGAAATGAAACACACTGCAGATACTTTCATTATCCCAGACATTCTACGAAACTAATCATAGTATGCAAGAACTGCCACATGTGTTGTGTCTTTCTATGGTTGCTGCCAAATCACACATTGTAAAATGTTTGATGTAGTGCAATTAATGGCAGACTGTAAGCTTGTCACTTTTCATTGTGAACATTGTTTTTAAGTTGTGCGTTCTTAATGTACAGATTTAGCATATCAATTGTATACATTGATTTTTTTTACCATTCTTGTTACCATGGTTACCAGATTCTTGCTGTATTTATATCCTCTTAGATATTTTTGGAATGAGTTGAGCTGATTCACCATGTGGACAATTTGCATTTTTATTCGAAGAAAGTTTGCCTGTAGCACAATAAAAGTGTTGGGTCTCTCTATGTTTTCTTGTTTACATCACAACACCCAGATTCTTTCATGTTGGAATGTTAGACATCGACTCTTCTGAACCAACAATGCGGGGGTTGTGTTAATGATGGGTCCCACTGGATAACAAGGGGTGTGAGTGTGAGTGAGTTGGGTTTAACGCCGCTTTTAACAGTATTCCAGTTATAACGCGGCATGTCAGCTTAATGTGGGAGGAAAGCCTGAAGTGATGCAGGTCTCAGACGTTTACCACTTCTGGTATGGTGCTGACAAACCTAGAAACATAACTGGGGTGAACCGGATTTCGAACCCCTAATCATAGGTTTCTGGCATGCCCAAGGGATGCAACTCTTCACAGCGAATTGTGGCGCCTTAGACGACTGGGCCACCCGTGCCCCCTAATGGGAGGTGAGGTGAAATGGGGTTTAACGTCGCGTCCAAGATTATTGCACTTATATAGCGACTTGCATACCCGTGTGTGCGTGTGTGTGCGTGCGTGCGTGCGCGCTAGTGCTAGACCAGACTGATGCCGATTTGTAGTGCTAGCTCACTGAGATACTATGCCGCAGTTTAACATGAATACCCCACTCAGACACAGTATACTAACTCTGAGCCGACCAGTCCTTGTTTTAACCCCTTAATGCCGAGCGCCAGACAGGGTAACAACAAGTACCATCTTTTAACGTCGCGGCCGGGGATCGAACTCCGGACCTTCCTCTCTCCGGGTGGACGCTCTACCACTGGACCACGGAGGCGGTCTCCCCTAATGGGACTAGTCATAATGGCAGTTAACCTAGGTTTTACACCGCTTTTAGCTGTAGTCAAATCACAGTAGGAGACTTCACATACAGCAGCCATGAAAGAAATTGAGGCCAGACAAAACAACGCTTTAACCACTTGGCCCCTCTATCACCCCGTGAGATGGGAGTGAGACTGACTCGGGTCAGCTGGGACCTGGTTTCTCCTGTAGTGTGTAGCCTGCAGTGCCGGTCTGGATCAAAGCTTTGGCCTGGTCATCAACAACCATCTCTAGGGTGACTTCTTTAAACATATCACTCCGCGAGACCTGGAAGGAACAATGTTACAGAATGTATCTCCAGGGTGACTTCTTTAAACATATCACTCTGCGAGACCTGGAAGGAACAATGTTACAGAATGTATCTCTAGGGTGACTTCTTTAAACGTCACACCGCGAGACCTGGAAGGAACAATGTTACAGAATGTATCTCTAGGGTGACTTCTTTAACCATATCACTCCGCGAGACCTGGAAGGAACAATGTTACAGAATGTTGACACACTCATCAAATGTGTGACAGGAGGAGAGGTCTGTACACATCTGCTCTACCCTCAAATACAACTGTTTAATAAACCACTGGTCTCAATTTTGACTTTGACTGGCATTAGCGAGTATGGTTTTACGCCACTTTTAGCAATAATCCAGCAATATCACGGCCAGGGACACCAGAAATGAGCTTCATGCATTGCACCCCTGTCGGGAATTGAACCCGGGTCTTCGGTGTGACGAGCGAATGCTTTAACCACTAGGCTATTCGACTGCCCCTAACGAGCATGAAGACTACAGGTAAACAACCCTACGTCCACACACACACAGCTTTCTGTTCATATAATAAAATATGTTTGTTAGGCAAGAAATATGAGCCTTGTCAATGTAAACAGGGAGACTGACATTGTACACATCCATGCACTGATGAACCTGGTACTTCATACAAGAAATGACGTAAGCTATTCTAGACAAACAGTTTTCCTTATTAGTCAACAGAAACGTCAGAAAAGGGTCTTGGTGATTTTTTTTCACCTTTGGTGTCCTGTGCAAGGAGGGAATGTGCCGAATTAACCCTGAAATTGGATCAGTGGTCAAAATAAAATTTAACACAAAAAAATTTGTTCCAAAGCTATCACTAAGTATAGCCAGTAGGCAAAATAAAAAAAGAAATAAAGTCTGGAAGCAGAACAGGAAAACAATGTTACCAGTTATCACAGACAGTCTGACTTCGTCATTCACATCATGTGTTTCCAAAATGGGCATATGCCCAGTGACATATATTAACAGACTCGGCGAGACTATAACATGACTGCCCTAATGGTTTTCATTTCATTTCATACATCTGCAATTGAGGACAGAGTGGTTAAGTACATATAATCATGGTAATACAAATACTGGTACAATGCCTTCATAATAATACTGTCAATACTGTTGATATACCGTATACAATAAATAGAGAGAGTAAGTATGGTTTTACGCCGCCTTTAGCAATATTCCAGCAATATCACCGCGGGACACCAGAAAAGGGCTTCACACATTGTACCCATGTGCGTAATCAAACCTGTGTCTTCGGGCGTGACAAGCCAACGTTTTAACCACTAGGCTACCCCACAGCCCCTTACAATAAATAGAGGCAGAGCAATAACATGACTTACCTCCACAAAGCCTAACTTGTTGAACATTGCAAGACTTGGAGCATTTGAGAAGCCAATTTTGGCTGTTATTTTTGTCAATCCCAGAGCTTCGATGCCTATAGTAAGCAAAAGGTCCAAGAATTAGCATATACATATATCATTGATAAAAATTAAAAGCATCAGACTCAAATAGTATAGTATCTACAATCTCCAACTTAACAAACTGAATAGCCCAATAACGAAAATGGCTCAAAATGAACATGGGTTTTGTAAAGTCTTTTACAGGAATTTTGTTTTTGTGAAGGTAGATAATTCCTCACAAACACCCCCACTACCAAGACATTTGAAGAGATTTGTAAATCAAATATGCACTAGGGACAGACTTCAATATTTAGCGTTATGGAGTCATAAATGTAAAAACCAGACTTCATCTGTGTAGCCAAGCGGATATACGCAAAGAGTACACCCAAGTTTTTCAGTTCAATTTTAAGGGAATTCTTACAAATATGTCAACAATAACTTCCCAGACTGCTTATTGATGAACACAAATATAACTTAGACAACGATACAAAATCATTGACATCATTTAGCACAATAATGCAACACAAGCCCCGCCCATTGTATCATCAGCCAATCAGGAAACAGTAGTCTGTTAGTAGGGCTGAACGGCTCGTTGTCGGCACAGATATGTACCCAGGTATGTTGCGGTGTACAGATATGTACCCCAGGTGTGTTGCTGTGTACAGATATGTACCCAGGTATGTTGCTGTGTACAGATATGTACCCAGGTATGTTGCTGTGTACAGATATGTACCCAGGTATGTTGCTGTGTACAGATATGTACCCAGGTATGTTGCTGTGTACAGATATGTACCCCAGGTATGTTGCTGTGTACAGATATGTACCCAGGTATGTTGCTGTGTACAGATATGTACCCCAGATATGTTGCTGTGTACAGATATGTACCCCAGGAATGTTGCTGTGTACAGATATGTACCCAGGTATGTTGCTGTGTACAGATATGTACCCAGGTATGTTGCTGTGTACAGATATGTACCCAGGTATGTTGCTGTGTACAGATATGTACCCAGGTATGTTGCTGTGTACAGATATGTACCCCAGGTATGTTGCTGTGTACAGATATGTACCCAGGTATGTTGCTGTGTACAGATATGTACCCCAGATATGTTGCTGTGTACAGATATGTACCCCAGGAATGTTGCTGTGTACAGATATGTACCCAGGTATGTTGCTGTGTACAGATATGTACCCAGGTATGTTGCTGTGTACAGATATGTACCCCAGGTATGTTGCTGAGTACAGATATGTACCCCAGGTATGTTGCTGTGTACAGATATGTACCCCAGATATGTTGCTGTGTACAGATATGTACCCCAGATATGTTGCTGTGTACAGATATGTACCCCAGGTATGTTGCTGTGTACAGATATGTACCCCAGGTATGTTGCTGTGTACAGATATGTACCCCAGGTATGTTGCTGTGTACAGATATGTACCCAGGTATGTTGCTGTGTACAGATATGTACCCAGGTATGTTGCTGTGTACAGATATGTACCCCAGATATGTTGCTGTGTACAGATATGTACCCAGGTATGTTGCTGTGTACAGATATGTACCCTAGGATACGTCCATTCCGTTGCAGGCTGCACTGCGCAATGCTCGTAACCTTAACCGGTTCCTTGAACAATTACATAAACGACACGTCCTGGATGCCAAACTGTGGTTCAAATCAACATGGCAGTACTTGTCGTATATTTTTCTCTCGGTATTTCCTTACCATAAATAGATCGGAGCTATCATACTGTTGTATGAGATGCATTCAAGTGTGCTACATAAAAAACGAGCAAACACCATGACCTACGTACGTTCCTCCCATATTCTACGATGCACAGCATTACCCAGCATGCCCTCATCATCAGGCGAATCAGAACTACAACATGAACCGGTTTGGGGCAGAGGAATATCGACTTGTCCGCCATTTAGGATACCGCATACTCTTCTGTATTCTGATTTTGCCTGGGTTACATTTCTGTATACAGAAACGTACCTGGGTACATATTTGTAGTACCCATGCCGACAATGACCCCTTCAGTGAGAGTAGGTGTGGCCTGGTTTGCCAATCAAATGCCACATAATCACTGGCAATTTATTCCTAAGTGTACCGACTCTATACACTAATTGTGGGCTCTTTTGTAGAGTCCACCTGCTTTAAAGTTACCATATCTCATCATAGACAGGAGTGCTTCCTTCCCGAGCCCTCTCCCTCGCGCGGACGATTCTGAAAACAGACATCTAGTCTTAATGGCCTTGACAAAAAATGAGAACTTGACTCAGACACGAACAGCATAGGATACTTTCAGCCACATAGAGCTACTTTGTATCAATAGTATACACTGAAGGAACAAGAAATCTGGAGATCCCTGCAATTTAAAGCATGTGGGTTTACCCAGGTCAATATTACAGCAATATCATGACAAGGACACAAGGGTGCCTGGGTACAAAGCGATCTTAGCACTAAGGTGATCACAACTCCAATACCTTAAACATAGACTTACGACACTTGTAGCGCTAAGGTTGTTTTGTACAACGGCACCCCGGTGTATACGCTATCGCTCCATATTCAATGGATTATGAAAATTAAAAGAAAAATAACAAGTGTCATACAATCTTAAAATAACTTTCAACTTTAATATTATACCTAGACACAACGATGTCATGCTCTTCTATCAGGATTTTCTAAAGTTTTCTGGAGGAAATGGTTATTTCTGTAATCTCAACTAGATCTCTCAATGCCTGCTTGTCAAATGTGTCTAGCTTTTCTTTCTTCTTGTGTTTTGAGGGGCAGTCTGGTGGCCTAGTGGTTAAAGCATTCACTCATCACCCTGAAGACCAGGGTTCGATTCCCGACATAGGTACAATGTGTGAAGCCCATTTCTGGTGACCCCTGCCGTGATATTGCTGGAATATTGATAAAAGCGGCGGAAAAGCATACTCACTCACTCACTCTTGTGTTTTGGAATGCCTCCTTTGGTACATCATCCGTTTTGCACGTTTTTCTGGGGAGATAATTCTGAATAGTCCTTTGAGATAGGTTTGCAGCATGCAATGTTCTCTTTGTGAAACAATGGAGAGATCTAAAGGCTGTTTCTCTTTTCGATTCATGTTTAGACCACAATGCACCTCACAGACACCACTGGCATACTTAGACACCATATCTCCACGTTACACTATATTTCCAAATTACACCATATCTCCACGTTACACTATATCTCCACATTACACCATATCTCCCTGTTATACCTTATCTCCCTGTTATACCATATCTCCCCGTTACACCATATCTCCCCGTTATACAATATCTCCACATTACACCATATCTCAATGTTACACCATATCTCCACGTTACACCATATCTCCACGTTACACCATAACTCCACGTTACACCATATCTCCATGTTACACCATATCTCCACATTACACCATACACCATATCTCCATGTTACACTATATCTCCACGTTACACTATATCTCCACGTTACACAATATCTCCATGTTACACCATATCTCCATTACACCATATCTCCATGTTACACCATATCTCCATGTTACACCATATCTCCACGTTACACCATATCTCCATTACACCATATCTCCCGTTCCACCATATCTCCACATTACACCATACACCATATCTCCATGTTACACCATATCTCCACGTTACACCATAACTCCACCTTATCTCCATGTTACACCATATCTTCATTACACCATATCTCCACGTTCCACCATATCTCCACATTACACCATACACCATATCTCCACGTTACACCATAACTCCACCTTATCTCCATGTTACACCATATCTTCATTACACCATATCTCCATGTTACACCTTATCTCCACATTACACCATACACCTTATCTCCATGTTACACCATATCTCCATGTTACACCATATCTCCATTACACCATATCTCCACGTTACACCATATCTCCATGTTACACCATATCTCCACGTTACACTATATCTCCACGTTACACCATATCTCCATGTTACACCATATCTCCATTACACCATATCTCCACGTTACACCATATCTCCATGTTACACCATATCTCCACGTTACACCATATCTCCATTACACCATACACCATATCTCCATGTTACACCATATCTCCACGTTACACCATAACTCCACCTTATCTCCACATTACACTATATCTCCACATTACACCATATCTCCACGTTCCACCATATCTCCACATTACACCATACACCATATCTCCACGTTACACCATAACTCCACCTTATCTCCATGTTACACCATATCTTCATTACACCATATCTCCATGTTACACCTTATCTCTACATTACACCATACACCTTATCTCCATGTTACACCATATCTCCATGTTACACCATATCTCCATTACACCATATCTCCACATTACACCATATCTCCACATTACACCATACACCATATCTCCACGTTACACTATATCTCCACGTTACACCATATCTCCATGTTACACCATATCTCCATGTTACACAATATCTCCATGTTACACTATATCTCCACGTTACACCATATCTCCATGTTACACCCTATCTCCATGTTACACCATATCTCCACGTTACACTATATCTCCACCTTATCTCCATGTTACACCATATCTCCATGTTACACCATATCTCCATTACACCATATCTCCACGTTCCACCATATCTCCACATTACACCATACACCATATCTCCATGTTACACCATATCTCCATGTTACACCATATCTCCACGTTACACCATAACTCCACCTTATCTCCATGTTACACCATATCTCCATTACACCATATCTCCACATTACACCATACCTCCATGTTACACCATATCTCCACGTTACACAATATCTCCACGTTACACCATATCTCCATGTTACACCATATCTCCACGTTACACCATATCTCCACGTTACACCATATCTCCATGTTACACCATATCTCCATTACACCATATCTCCACGTTCCACCATATCTCCACATTACACCATATCTCCACGTTACACCATAACTCCACCTTATCTCCATGTTACACCATATCTCCGCGTTACACCATATCTCCATTACACCATATCTCCACATTCCACCATATCTCCACATTACACCATACACCATATCTCCATGTTACACCATATCTCCACGTTACACCATAACTCCACCTTATCTCCATGTTACACCATATCTCCACGTTACACCATATCTCCGTTACACCATATCTCCACGTTACACCATATCTCCACATTACACCATACACCATATCTCCATGTTATACAATACCTCCACATTACACTATATCTCCTCAATTCACAATATCTCCCTGTTATACCTTATCTCCCTGTTATACCATATCTCCACGTTACACCATATCTCCCCGTTATACAATATCTCCACATTACACCATATCTCAATGTTACACCATATCTCCACGTTACACCATATCTCCACGTTACACCATATCTCCATTACACCATATCTCCACGTTCTACCATATCTCCACATTACACCATACACCATATCTCCATGTTACACCATATCTCCACATTACACCATATCTCCATGTTCCACCATATCTCCATGTTACACCATACACCATATCTCCACGTTACACTATATCTCCACATTACACCATATCTCCACGTTATACCAGACTTCTCGCCTATATGGCTATGGCAAACTTCTCCTATAGAACAAATCCTATTCAGAAGTAAAGACATCTACCCCAGTACATGTTACTGTACAAATACTACACATCATGTTCTTTAAACAGTTTTATCATTTATTTTTCCTGAATTTGTTAGCGAAATCTGCAATCTATAAACAAAACTGGCCTTGCTACCCGACTGGGACGTTTCTTTAACCAGAGGGTTGTCTGTTTAACCAGAGGGTTGTCTGTTTAACCAGAGGGTTGTCTGTTTAACCAGAGGGTTGTCTGTTTAGCCAGAGGGTTGTCTGTTTAACCAGAGGGTTGTCTGTTTAGCCAGAGGGTTGTCTGTTTAACCAGAGGGTTGTCTGTTTAACCAGAGGGTTGTCTGTTTAACCAGAGGGTTGTCTGTTTAGCCAGAGGGTTGTCTGTTTAACCAAAGGGTTGTCTGTTTAACCAGAGGGTTGTCTGTTTAGCCAGAGGGTTGTCTGTTTAACCAGAGGGTTGTCTGTTTAACCAGAGGGTTGTCTGTTTAACCAGAGGGTGTTTTTCGCTTGTCAAACTATCAACAACAGTGATCTGTAGAACCCAGGACACACGTATTCACTCTTTGAAACATCTGTGAATCTTATCAGAGATTGGGACTTGCCGCCATGTTGTTTTACCTGCTATCATGATCTCTATCTCAGCGACATGTTTCTCTCCTTGTTCGTTGAAGAACAGATTCACATCCCCAACCATCGCTTCTGAAACATTAGGAACACATTCCTGAAATAATAAGTGTCTCTAATCTAACCATAAGACTCATAGACCAAGGACTTGTGAAAAACATACTTTGTCCTTCATAATATGGATGTGTTCTCAGGTCAAGCCCACAGATTTGGAACACTCAAGTACCGGTACTTTGTTTCATGAACTGACTTGTTATATATATACTAGGGCTGGGACGAGTCCAAATTTACTACCCAGGTAACCCCCCCCCAATTACCCAACCCTATCCGGGTACTCGCTGTAGGTCTCAAGGGATAGGTACAATATGTCTGATTGGGAATAGTTTGACCGTAGCTATGGAAAAATGTTTTTAGATACACATATAAAATTATCTGATTATGCATACACTGAAGTTGTAGTAGTCCTGTGGGTACCCGGGTCCTTCTCAGTACCCAGCCGACCCGAGTTACCCGTCCCAGCCCTGTTATATACATGTACTTTACCTATATTATTACCTATATTACCATATGCCTATAGGCCTATTGCATGGTTAATAAAGATCATAAATACCTTTTTCTCTACCATACTGGGTGGGTTCACCAGATTTCTGGTACAGATCTGCATCCAAGATGATGAATGTACATTCTGAAACACATGATTGAGTGCTGTAAGTGAGTGTGAGTGAGTGAGTTTGATTTTACGCCGCTTGTAGCAATATTCCAGCAATATCACGGCGGGGGACACCAGAAATGGGCTTCACACATTGTACCCATGTCGGGAATTGAACCCGAGTCTTCGGCGTGACGAGCGAACGCCTTAACGACTAGGCTACCCCACCACCCCTTGAGTGCTGTTAAGTTGTTTCACATGCAAAATACAATGAAGAGACAATCTTTCTGATTGTATAATGAATTGATGGCAAGTATAGAAACACATAATGAAATGTTTCCTGGCTACAAAAACCGACCATAGAAACAGCCACTACATTGTTGAAATAATAAATTGTGCAGAAAATTACTCAACCCACCCCATCCAAAAAACACCAACATAATAATTGCATATAATAATGATGCATTATGTTTAAAGCATGAAAAACAGTTGAGCAGTTGTCAAGTATCTCAGTCCACTGACTGTCCTGGTCTTGGCGCCACGCCTCCTGCATGGCATACTCTTCCTCCAGACTGAGGGGTTCCGACGCCGTCAACTCCTGGAGCTCTTCAGACTGCATCCATTTGTGATATCTGCAGGAAACAGTTTTAAGAATTTATCTTACAAAATGATGTTACAAGGGGTGGTCAATCACAATTAAACTTTGATATGATACCTGTCAGTGTGAGTGAGTGAGTAAGGTTTTACACCGCCTTTAGCAATACACCAGAAATATCATGGCAGGGGACACCATAAATAGGCTTCACACATTGTACCCATGTCAGGAATCGAACCCGGGTTTCGGCGTGACGAGCGAACGCTTTAACCAATAGGCAACCCGACCACCCCTTTCAGTAAGAAGATCAGACAACACGTCCATTGGGAATCAGCCAATTAGTGTCGAGGCTTCTAAATTCTCGGTACGATTGAGATCAAGGTATTCACACCACCACATATGGCATCTTGAAAATGAAATAAAACAGCCAGTTCCAAATGGCAGCTGAAGGAAATGAAGCTGAATAATCAAAAGCTGACATTTGATTGGTTCAAGAACCCTTGCAACCTTCTTTTACACTGGGTGGTAAAAGTTCACTCCAAGTTCACCTTCAATGGAGGAGTTGTACTCTCTCTGGCAGACAGGTATTACATCGGAGTAAAAGATCTGATATTTTAACGAGATAAGGTCAATCAGAATTGCAGTTTTATCATGTTTTGAATAAGAACAACACCACATTACATTTACTTTACTCGTCTGATTCAGTTCATAGTGGTAACCAGCTTTTCTAATGTCTCTCCAAAATGTCTAGATGTCGACTTTACAGTGTTAAAGCTTAGTATAAACTAGTATAAAACACCTGCCGCTGAAATCAAAATGATCTCTGGCATAAAGAAAAGCATCAATGAATAATACGACTTGAAAGTTCACAAATATGGAGTGACATGGGTTAGCATCATTTCTAACAAAATGTCAGTCGAATCACTGGGTCAGGTTACAGCGCAATTTCACCACCAGCAAGGTTGACGAACCAAAGGGTATAAATTTGTATTCGAAACGACGACAACCCGAAACTTCCTTACTTGCTACTAAGTTAGCCTTGCAGCCACGTTTCTACATATACGTTGTCAAGCATAATCGAACATGTGCGTTATCTGTTTTGAAACACACGACACAGCCTTATAGGCTCCATAATTTCGTCTTACTCCAATCACGGAGCTATATATCCGGATATTTAGGACCGTTCTTCAATTTACTTACTCTGGAACATGGTGTCTTTCGTAAGGAACTAACACAACTTTGCATCCAAACAAAAACGTGTTTTCATTGATTCTCATGTCTGAAATCGTAACAATTATCTCCCTAATGACCAAAACGTGCCATCAATTCTTTTAGACACTGCTCTGATCTCCGATTTTACTGAGGAGACGTCGTTCTCCGTTCTCACTGTAAACAAACACACGTGGGAAGATTGGTCTAGGGGAGGTAACTCTAATATGTGATGGTTTTGATCATGTGACGAGTGGGGAGTGGAGAATGACAGGAGACTTGGTTCAAATACATGACAGCGAACAACTGAAAATGTTGTCGTGAAACTATACAACAGCTAACTGACACAAAAAATGGCAGAGGGTGTCACAGACACGGGGGCCCAGTATGGGACAGTGGTGAGTTTTAGAACACTTAGATAGTTTATAAATATCTTGATGCATATGCAAAATGCGACAATGTTGACAGGTGTTACTGTTAGACGGCAATGGTTAATGATGATCTGAATATTGAGCCGAGGCTGAAGTTACTTTGACATTTTGGTTAAATGTTTTCTTTATATATATATTACACAAGCCTTAGCATAATGTTATCAGAGACCATATAATAGATCTATTATTTTTTTCTCTGATGTTATGAACTGTCATATTAAGTGGGATCTTTGACACTGTCAATGACTATAAGCTGGTTTTGATAAGTTAGGGTAGTCTAGTAGTATTCATGAGAGTAGCCCAGAGCCGTGATGGGGTCCAACAGTCAAGACGTGATCCCAATCGCAGCACTTTGCGATCGTGAGAGTAGCTGTTGAATTGTAGCTATTTACTGCTGTGCTTTTACTCTCCAACATCTACTGGTCGCTAGTACATAGCTATGAATCCTTCCTATTAAGTATACGATACCCACACCCGTGGTTAGTCACATGATATATTGTTTAATGACAAAAATTCACTATAACTCCATGGTTACACTATAAGTCACTCCTGTTCACATTTCTTTCTGACTATGCACGCACTCCTGATTTTTTTATGTTTTATTAAAGATAATTTAAAGCTTCAGTCAACTTCATGATCAGATCATTTTATACATGTCTGCCCGTGTTATGGGTTTTTGGATGCTTAGAAACATTCATAGTTTTCTCTCAAAACTTTAAAATATCTCATTCACTAATTAAAGACAACTTTCTCTTAAAAACAAGCTATCATCTGGCTATTTACAATGTCTGTGTGATGCTTAAGCCACCATTATAGCGTGAGTAATCACAATAAACATGGCCGTCCAAAAACGTGTGATGTCCGAAAACCTATGATCTGACGATATATTTATTACTATTTAATAGTTTTGACCAGGCTCTGGTAAAACAATTCCCAATCAGACATTTTGGACCCAACTTTTGACAGCTGCTGGGTAGGGTCCGGTACCTGGGTAGTAAATATTGACTCATCCAGCCCTAGAATGATCATGATTTCAGCGCTAGTGTGAGAGCACTATCTCGCATGGTAACAGATAGATGTTGCATTGTGAAACTCCCTTGTGTTCCTGACACCTAACTCGATAACTGATGACTTTGTGACGGAGGTTGTGGTTAGAGAGGCACTAGTTAGGGCTGTTTGGCGGTCCCAGCAAATTCTGTCATTATACCAGGGATTTGGCAGACACAAATAATACTTCACATGCTCATAACAGTGAAAATGGACGCAAAAGAAATACAGAGTGTATCCATCGGGATGAAGAAAATTTGTATGTATGTTTAGGGGCGGTCGGGTAGCCTAGTGGTCAAAGTGTTCCCTCGTCACGCCGCAGACCCGGGTTCGATTCCCGACATGGGTACAATGTGTGAAGCCCATTTCTGGTGTCCCCCGCCGTGATATTGCTGGAATATTGCTAAAAGCGGCGTAAAACCATACTCAGTCAGTCAGTCAGTATGTATGTTTAGGAATGAATACTGCTATTTAATAATTTGCTACCACTTTAAATTTTAATTTCCATACAAAACCATTTAAAAGATTCAATACATAGTCGAATGCTTCACAGTAGTCTAATACTTGAACTTCAGTTGACGAAATCCATATCTGTTTTTAATGAATGGCTCGGATCATGTCACTTGTAGGAGACTATTGGGATAAGTCTATCTTCAAGTGTGGGAGTAACAGTCATCTTACAGATAAGATCACTTTATGAAGCAGGGCCCAGGGCCGGAAAACATTGATACAATTCATCTAGGCATGTACAGTCAACTTCCTTATCGCCACAGCTGAAACTGATTCCTCTTCCAAAAGCTGTCTTAACTCTCGTGGAGCCTGGCCGTCAGCTGGCTGTGCATACCCCTCACTGCTGCACTGTGAAGACATCACGGTTTCAAAGATGTATACATTGTATCAAAAGTGTTTCAACGTTCTTATTACTTCATACAGTGTTACCAAATTGTATAACATGCAACACAAGTTGATTGTCTTTGTTAGAATGTAAACTTAAGTTACTGTGTATTGATATTTTATGGACATTTTATTTGCACTATTATATGCTTTACCTGATCTTTTACATGTATGTTAACCTGAAATGATCAGAATTAACTGCCCCTGATGTTTGAATATATTTGTCTGTTGACATTCATGCATCGTCGATGTCAGACATGTGTACGGCTCTGTTAATAAATCTTTTATCCAACGAGAGTAGTTGAGGCCTCTATCAAACAAAAGGTCAGAAGTATGGCGAATTCAACAGTCTTTCTAACAGTATCTTATAGTCAGCAAATCCAAAAGATCCAGGCACTGCTAGTGATAAAAGTGCTGGTATTTTAAGTTTCCTACTTTTCTACATTAATCGTAATATGGAAGCACCTGAATGTGGCAAGTAGAATCATGTAAGCGCCCTTGTTTGAAATCTAAATGTTCAATAATTCATATAATTGGAAAGTACATATCCTAACGGTGATAGAGATATGACATTTAATGTGAGTTATATTTACCCATAAAAAATCCTGATAAAATTGTCCCGTGTTTTTGACGGCAAAACAAAATTGAGGGAAGTGGTCGTGATTAATTTATACGCAGACTGTTTCAAGGATATGTTACAATATGAATGACAGTTTGGAATGTATATCTTGAAGAAATCCCAGTTACGTCTATGTAGGTTACAGTGTCCGTGCTCTTTCATTAGGGAGAAAAACAACTTCGGGGTAATTAACATCGGACATTTTCAAAGGACAAAATGTGAAAGATCGCTAAACAGCCCTAACCATACTCAAATTGACATCACTCAATATCGGACTTATTATTATTTCTTAATAATTAACAAGATTATAACGTACTTCCACCCAAGAGTAAGTACTCGTAGATTCAATCAAAATTGTTGAAATGTTTTCATGGGAAGGAAATCTATTCAACAAACCTATTTTCGATCACTCGTAACTCAATCGCCATTTGTCATACAAGCATTGCTTCATTGCGCAATCACACAGACCTCTTATTTATACTTCGGGTGTTATGATGTGTTGTTAATGGTTTAAATCTTACTTATTAAAAGCTTGAGACAAGATGTAATTAGACAATTTTAATACATAAATTTGAAAGCTCAAGAAGAATACAGTAAGCTATATTCATTACAAGAAAACGATAACTTGCACAGGTGAAAGAAGGCGATATTATTGTTTTTACGGTACAATTATAAGTAATATCTGGATAAAGTGAAAGAGAAAATTACGAAAATATGAATTACTTCGATTGAAGTAGTGTTTAATGTATATACAGTTCATGTGCTCAAAACTCTAAACAAATTTGTTTCACTATGACCATTAAAGACATACATCCTCCTCTCAGCTTGTATTTTGCACTTGGCTGCCTTACTTAGACCTTTACTCAAAACATACCTGTATGACCAGTTCATGAAATACACTTTTTTCTTTCATATTGTTTGATAAATACAACTTTAGCCGTGTATTTACACCTAGGTATGTCCATGTACTTTCAAGGACATGCATGATCATTTATTTCCAGTAGTTTCATTCACATCCCATTCTACAAAAGGAATACTTTGAAATAGATAATGATTGTAGGTCAATGAAAGTAATGCATTATTTGTAATAAAAGGAAAAATATGTTCTTTGTATTGAACTTTGAAAATATAACTAACAAAGTCTTTAATATAAATGTTTTTCTGTTATTAGGTCTTTCCGTTTTTCTTTTGGCCTTGCTTGAACAACAGCATGAAAAGAATATATACAATTTAAAATGTGAAAAAAATTTTGCTCTCAGATAAGATTATTTTCTACAAATTCCATTTCTTACAAAGGATACAAAACAAAGTAATAATTGCTAAATAAGTATATCACGGATCAAAGTATTTGATAATATAGATGAAAAAACGTAATGAAAACTATTTAAAATATTAAAATGAAATCACATTTTCACAGTAAACATTTTGTCATTCAGAAATCGATTATCTATATATTGTGAGTAGATCTAATTACTTTTACTGTTTACGTTATAGATTGAACCGTTCGAGATTCTTATATATGAGGCTAAAATATTAAAAAGGTTGTTTAATATTGGATCCATTTTGAGAGCTTTCTCACTGTAAAACATTCCGTTCTCTTACTCACATTATTTTCTTGGAATATCAAGCCTTCAAACAGATATGAAAAACACACATGTCAGCATACCACAATTAGAAAAGTGCCCCAAATATTCTAACAGTGTTAGTCAAGTGATAAACGATCTCATTCATTCGTCGGTCGTGGTGGAAGATTTCCAAATCGTGATGTACTAGATCTACTTTCTAATTCAGTCAAAGAGAAAATAATTATTTGGAAAATGAAACCACGTTTATCCATATACTCCCCCAACATTCCATCATCTGTTCAATGGTACATCAGCTACATCACAACACAAGAGGCCAGGTCCAGACCACATACTCACAGTGGCGGGAAATCACAATCGTCTTTTAGCCTACACAAATAGAATTGCAGATTGTAACGTCATTGAACAATTTTTTTTAAAGCATTTAGTCATTGCTGACATTTCAGATAACATATCAAATAGACTTGCAATAAATTATCATATGTTAAAAGAGAGTAAAGTCTACATCAATAAAAGAAAAATCTAATATTAATTAGATCTAACATCCATGGCAGAATGTTGGAAATACGAGCTGTCGTGATAATATATTCTATTTTCTGAGGAGATTTATAATGTGTATTTGATGATATATATTCTTACACAATTGGTTATCAATTATCAATGATCTTGTACAATCACAGCATGTACCATGTCCATTAGAGCCACAGGAAATATCATTTCAGCAAACAAGTCATAGCGCCATTATCACTTTTTCAATGAAAGGAAAAACAAATCAAAATTGTTCAAGCTGTATAATGGCAGTCTGTAAACAATCAAGTCTGGACCAGACAATCCAGTGATTGACATCATGAGTATGGATCCACGCAGTTGAGATAGATGACATGCATCAAACAAGTCCGCTAGTCTGGTTCTGTAAGTCGTCTCTTACGACAACCATAGTCGCCATTTACGGCAAGAATGGGTTGCTAAAGACCTATTCTACCCCGCATTTTCACGGGTAAAATCGAAATTGAACTTTACAGCACATCGTATCCATAACCGGCTAACCCAAATGCAAAAAGTTATTGTTGTCATCATTTTAGAAGTTATATTGATGTTTTCCAGACCACATGTGAAACCGACCTTAACGCAATTTGTTTACAATATGGCGTCAACTCACGTTAGATGTCATGGCCACACTTTTGAAATCCCCTTTTGCATCTAAATGTGAAACAGTTAGGGCAAGCACTCACACGGTCAGGTACTTTGAGCGATCACACATGACTCTTAGTCATTTCATATAAAAAAGGCTGGAGTTATATGTTGAAACGGATGAGCATGTATGACAGCGGGTAGACAAGAAATCGTGGCACAGCTGATGCGAACATGCCCCGTCGATCACTTCAGGCTTCGCCTATCAATGTTTACGTTTTGATCATGAACTTCCTGCCCATAAATATACACTCTACCACCTTAGTATTAACGATCATAGCTATCATTCCATCCATATCTTACATTTGAATATTTTCTGAACATCAGCATCATAAACAGAAAGACAACCTGCACTGTAGTTATGTCTCTAACGCCGTGCACAGTCGATCAAAATATGCAATACTTGAACAAAAAACTTCCGTTGCGGACTAAACGTTAGTAGTCTTACGCCAGTAACTGTACAGTGGGGAAAAGTAAATCTTTTTAACCAGCCTGATGAATTTCTTTTTCAAACTGGCTACCGGTATCTGATATTATAATAGTTACTTGTATGGGATAGAGTGCATAATAAAAAATTGCCGTCATTCACATGAAGTTCAACATGGCGGAAAAATGTCAAGAAGTGCAGGAACTACTTGACCAATCTCACCATATTTCTCAATCCGTAGCACTGTAGAAAATATGAGTAAACCAAATGTTAAAGCTGACATGATTAGGGTGGTGATGGTTAAAATGTTGTGCACTGAGTGTTTGACATCTTAATTCACAGTTGAAAAGGGTAATTTTGATGGGACCATATATGGTCCTGTGGCCCTTAGAGGGTGTTCAGAAGATAAGCATTGTGCGCTCTGCACTCCCCTCTCTAAAGAAAGCTTTTTCTAAGCTTATGGAGTACCTCACCAAGGCCAAGAGGAAAGATGCGGCCAAGAAGAAAGTTGACAACATAAGTCTCAACCTGACACCACCACCTAATCAACCGACCACTCCTCAGATGACGGTACGTTCGGCTCCTTCTTCCGACATCCGCAGGGCCCAATTGGAGCAATTATATGCTCAACAGAAGACCGAGATGGCCTTTTTAAAACTCGTCTTTTGGCCATGTCTGTCTACCAGGGCCAGCGCTACGGCCAAATGGCCTCTGGATGGGGTTAAAGAACCCAACCAATCATCCACCCTAACCCCTAGGGATGCTCGTCCACCAAGATACCGCACGGTCTCCCCAACGGCCCAGCTAAACCAGCCGATAAGCCACCACATGGCTCCCATGTGGGAAGTACGGACCGCACAGGTCTCACTGACGGTCAGTCTACCGTTACTGAAACAGTTCCACCACCTTACAGATTATCAGCTATCTACAGGTTCAGCCAGCCAACCGCATGACGCAACAGTCTACCCATTCAAAGATCGTACAGGAATCCATTGGAGGATGACCCGCACGGAGACTACGTGGATCCGCGTGACTACTTTGCTACTCACCAGACGGATGACTGCCGGTCGGGGGTCTCCCACGCCCCTCCCACCCAGACAGTGAAGAAGGCTGTTATGAGGATGAGAATTTACCTCCGCAGGAGTTTAGTACTCCCTTTTCCTTTGTGTATTTATTGGATTCCCAACACCATTTCATGACACACCTGCCTCAAACCTATGCCCTCACAAATGCCAGAATATGCAGGCTGCCAAACCTGC
Organism: Haliotis rufescens; assembly: GCF_023055435.1. NCBI lineage: Eukaryota > Metazoa > Mollusca > Gastropoda > Lepetellida > Haliotidae > Haliotis > Haliotis rufescens. The sequence continues at coordinate 1,285,189 of NW_025964353.1, forward strand.
CTCCAACCTATGCCCTCACAAATACCGGAATATGCAGGCTGCCACACCTGCCTCCAACCTATGCCTTCTCAAATACCGGAATATGCAGGCTGCCACACCTGCCTCCAACCTATGCCCTCTCAAATGCCAGAATATGCAGACTGCCACACCTGCCTCCAACCTATGCCCTCTCAAATGCCGGAATATGCAGGTTGCCACACCTGCCTCCACCCTATGCCCTCTCAAATACCGGAATATGCCGGCTGCCACACCTGCCTCCAACCTATGCCCTCTCAAATGCCAGAATATGCAGGCTGCCACACCTGCCTCCAACCTATACCCTCTCAAATGCCGGAATATGCCGGCTGCCACACCTGCCTCCAACCTGTGCCCTCTCAAATGCCGGAATATGCAGGCTGCCACACCTGCCTCCAATCTATGCCCTCTCAAATACCGGAATATGCAGGCTGCCACACCTGCCTCCAATCTATGCCCTCTCAAATGCCGGAATATGCAGACTGCCACACCTGCCTCCAACCTATGCCCTCACAAATACCAGAATATGCAGACTGCCACACCTGCCTCCAATCCATGCCCTCTCAAATGCCGGAATATGCAGACTGCCACACCTGCCTCCAACCTATGCCCTCACAAATACCGGAATATGCAGGCTGCCACACCTGCCTCCAACCTATGCCCTCTCAAATGCCGGAATATGCAGGCTGCCACACCTGCCTCCAACCTATGCCCTCACAAATACCGGAATATGCAGGCTGCCACACCTGCCTCCAACCTCTGCCCTCACAAATGCCGGAATATGCCGGCTGCCACACCTGCCTCCAACCTCTGCCCTCACAAATGCCGGAATATGCCGGCTGCCACACCTGCCTCCAACCTGTGCCCTCTCAAATGCCGGAATATGCAGGCTGCCACACCTGCCTCCAATCTATGCCCTCTCAAATACCGGAATATGCAGGCTGCCACACCTGCCTCCAATCTATGCCCTCTCAAATGCCGGAATATGCAGACTGCCACACCTGCCTCCAACCTATGCCCTCACAAATACCGGAATATGCAGGCTGCCACACCTGCCTATTTACAATCAACTTGGGAAGATTGTGGATGAGGTCAGACAAGACATGACTGAGAGATTTCCCTAGTCTGCAATCAACTTAGCAGTCAAAGCTCATGAATCATCTAAATAACCAAGAGTCCAATCCAGAGACTCTTCCTTCCGAGAACCAGCTAGGAAAATGTTATTCCTTCTAGCAAGGAATCCTCTCAACCCTTCCAATGAACAGATCGTTCTCAATACCAATCAGATTCAAATTGGTTCGAGCAGAAGAGGTTTCAAGGCGGTTGTTATACGCCACCAACTGGAAGCTGATTACATCCCGACCACTGGATCCTAAATGTTGTATCCAAAACTACGGAACCATCCACTTCTTTTGTCCCAACCCCGGGGTCACCGCTTCCATCTGCAAGGAGCAAAACTAAGGGCAGCCAAAGTGAGGAGGTTTATTTATCTGAAGAAGATAAACAAATTCTTCCTGATCCCTCCCCCAAGATTCCATCTGGAATCTGTCAAGAAACTATGCTCAACACTAAGGCAAGGAGATTGGCTTTTCAGTATCGGTCTACAAGATGCCTATCTCCACGTGCCGATCCATCAGTCATCACAAATATATCTCTGCTTTGCAGTAAATGACTGTCAGTATGAGTTCAGAGTTCTCCTGTTCATGATCTTGATTGCGCCGTGGTCATTCACCAGAATAACAGCACCACTCATCAGTTTTGCCCATCTCCATCTGGTTCGTCTACATGGATACCTTATTTTCTTGAGTATAGTGCGCACCCAAGTATAATGCACACACCCCTCCAGCGAACTCAGTATTTTGAAAAAGGATTGTAGCCTCGAAATGGACACTCCATCCAGACATCTTCTCCTGGAACATGTCAATATGGGTAACTGCACACCTGGATCTGTTTGCGACTTGCCTGAATCATTGGCCAATTTAGGTCAGTCCAGTACCAGAGCTCAGGGCATTACAGATCGAAGCCTGTCGATGAATTTGGCAGATCTCTTCGCTAACACATTCCCTCCATGGTCTCTCCTAGACAAGGTGATTCAAAAAGTAGAACTCACAGACTCTCCCATCATTCTGATCGCCCCAATCTGTCCCAACAGGCTGTGGTTTCCCAGACTTCGGAATCTACTGATGGAAGATTCTCTCCCACTACCTCCATGTCGAGATCTAGAACTGGACTATTCTAGTGTTACTTATGCTCCTGACTGGACCCCTATCCCTTTAAGATCTCTTCCGGAATTTGTGGCAAAGAACCAAGTTACTACCACTGGTCCCCTGGGTCACAGACATTGCACCATGCCAATGTTAGGATGAGCTATAGATCATACGGATCATCTGTTGTGTCCTGTAGAGCTCTCAGGTTCTACCTGGCTGCTACGGATCCTCATCAATGAGGTCGGAAGAGATTCTTTACCTCGTGTAAAACGCATTCCGACTAAGACATCACCAAATCTACAGTAGCCGAATGGCTTAAGTCCACCAAAGCCTCAAGTTATCGTCAGGCCCAAACTTCTCCCCTGCTAGGATCGTGTTCTGCCCATGAAATTAGAGCCCTAGTGGTTGCAAGCTGTCAGTGGGGGTCGCAGAACATCTTTACTAGCTTTTACCTACATGACATACAGCTTGATCTTGCGTGGATCTACTCTTTGGGCCCTACTCTCTTGGTCCTACTCCCTGGGCCCTACTCTCTGGGCCCTATCGTTGCAGCACAGGACAATAGTTTTTCCTCCCTTCAAATGAAAAAAAGGAAGGATGGGGGGGAGTTCGAGGATTTTTCACCAGCAGCATCAGAAGGTGAGTACACCTTTTCCTCAGCTACTGAGTGTATCTTAGAAGTATCATGTATCCTTACAATTAGAGTGTTAACTGAATGACAGGAAGTGATGTCACAATCGGAAGGGAAATGAGACCAGAAGTGACATCAAAACCAAAAGTGACCTCATATATGACATCATAAGAACCGGAAATAATGTCATAAAATGGAAATGATGTCATTTAGACTTCAAATTACCTGAAGTAAAAGGCTGGAAGTGACGTCAGCATCACATATTGACTGATTATTCCACTGTACAATTTTCAAGTCCTCTAGAAGTAAATCAATGGATGTACTTCTGATTTGAACAAGATTTATATGCAGGAATCACAGGAAGTTATAGGAGTTGGTGTCAACAATACAGGGAGTGTACTAGAGGCAGACCCTGCCTTCTCTCTGGTATATTCTGGCAAGATGTAATAGAGGTAGAGGATTTATAAAAATTATCAAACAATAGTTATCATTGTTAAGAATTCTAAGAATACTACCTCTATTACATCAGAAGCACTCCCCCCAACCTCCCCAAGCGTCTGCCTCAAGTTGGTTGATGTTTGGAAAGAAGTGAGGTTTCTCCCGCCTTCACGTACGTGAGCACTTTTGGCTGATTGAGTGCTATTGCGGGAACAACTGTTTGTTGTATAGTTGACAGTGAAGAGGACTTGTGTTAAAAATCTGAAAGTCAAGTTTATTATGATTGCAGCCAAAATACAGGAATTTGGCTATGATGTAATAGAGGTAGTATTCCTAGAATTATTAACAATGATAACTATTGTTTAATTTTTAAACCTTAAACTGTCAAAACTACAATCCATAAAACTTAAATGTTGCTGTCAGATATTAGCTTCATTAGGACCCAGATCAGGCCAAATTGTAATTAAAAGATTATCATAGCATTACCAATCCAAATCAAACTTTAAGATGATTAAAAAAACCTGTACAATGTGTAGCGGCCATAAATTTTCCGAGTTTCGTGATGGGATTCGAACCACAGACCTTCTGATCCGAGGTCGGACGCCTTGTCCACATGACTAAAGGGGTTAACCCCGTCAACAGGCTGAGGAGGTAAGGATGTCATCTGTGGGATGACTCCATGCCCTGGTACATACTCCCCCATCAACAGAAGGCACGTCCCGGGCCGCATAGTAGGGTACTGAGGCTTATTTTGCTCAAATTTAATATGAACCTGCTCAGCCCCACATTGGGCGCCAATGTAGCGGCCATAAAATTTTCGATTCCCGTGTTGGGATTCGAACCATGGACCTTCTGACCACAGGTCGGACGCCTTGACCACATGACCAAAGAGGTTAACCCCGTCAGCCATCTGACAAGGTAAGGATGTCATCTGTGGGATGACTCCACGCCCTGCTACAAATGCATATATTGATTTTTGGGACCTAGTGGCCACATTTTTCACTAACAAAATCGGTAAACCCCCCGAAAGGGGAAAGTCAGGCCTTGGAGATGAGGTTCATTGTAGGTTTGAGCTGCATCACTATCATGACCTCTGAATGACCTCTGAATTATGAATGTCACAAAAGAATACCAAGCCCATTATCAGAAAAATCGTATGATAATGAAATAGGAATTAATACTCCTGCAAACATATGGCTCCGGATTCTGTAACATCATGTGAATATAGGGAATTAATTCAATATTTTCATTACGTTATTATTGCGTTTCTGCAATAAAATGACACTGAAATCCAAGGGAATTTAATGCGATTGTTGATCACTAGGGTATTTGATCTACCTGTGTCCTGGCAGATGTGCCCGAGTTGTTGCTGTTTTATTATTCTCTAAAATAAACTATCCAAAAAATACAGAATGATATGGAATAGAAGAGGGATGGAATGTAAATGGCCAGGAGCAGGATGTTGGTGTATGTCAAACCTCTCTGTTATCACCAACATTTAGATAATTGCTCTTATTAATCAGTAGTGTTTGCATTTGTTCTGTATTCACCTGTTACATTTTATTTCAGGAAAGTACTCAGTTGTATGTCTGTGTGCTGCTGTCATCTGAATAGAATTAGTGTCTCATTTGAATAATTTACACTGGGCTGGCACATGTGCAAAACTCCACAGTTGAGTCAGTTAAAATGTTTATCATTTGCATTATGAATACTGGTTACTAGAATTATTTACTTAACACGTGATGATGATGATGATAATGTAACACCTGCGATTATTCATGTATGTTCAGTGAACAAACAAAATACTAATGTTCTGTCAGCCAAACGACCAGTAACAGCAGTTATCATGATTAGCAATTACTGGTTGTAATGTTTTGTTGTTGCCACTTGAAATGGAATCACGAAATATCGCGATTAAAATGGCTGCATGTGTTCATGGTGTTCTAGTCTAATACTTTTAAAGTGAAAACAACTATAGGCGTAAATGATTATATTACTTGCAGTAATGACCAATATTTCAAAGTGCACTTTTCTAGAAATTTCCATTTTGTTAATGTTAAACATCATCATTGAGTTTTTATCACATGGTTACTTATGGGTAAGGCAGGAAGTCAGGTGACCGTCAGTGGCTATTTTTGGCAGTGTGTGGCATATGTTCATTACTACAGTCTGTAGCACAAACTGAAAGAACAAATGTGCACATGTAGTAATTAAAAAAGCGCATTACAGTAATTAAAGTTTGAAATGCACAGACTTCTGAATATATATGGTATAGGTTAAGGATATAGCGTGTCAACTGTATGTGTTTTAGCGGTCTGCAGGAAAGATTTCTCTATTATTTGAACACGAATAAGTCCTTCATCAAAATTTATTTACATTCACTTACCATCAAATACAATGGAGTCAATTCCCTTCCACTTATTTATTCCTGGTTCGCCCCGATTATGTTTCTAGGTTTGTCAGCACCATACCCATGCTCGTGGGTTTCACCGAAGTGGTAAATGTCTGAGACCTGCATCACTTCGAGCTTTCCTCCCACATTAAGCTGACACACCGTGATATAACTGGAATACTGTTAAAGGGGAAGTGTACACGCAAAAGTTACTTTCTTTCTTTTTCTAAACAAAACGCAATTTTAGAATTAGTTAGTATCTGTGTTTGAAAATATACACTCATTTTTTCACAGTGAAAGTAGGAAGCTCACAATAGTGTGAAAATGATATGCCGTTATGAGGCCTTCGTTTTTTGAGCTGAACAGGCCTGAGTTATCCCCCTTAGATTATGACATAATTGGTGCCAATTCAACTGGGTCCCTGTCTATTCTCAACGCAAAAGATATCAAGTACCAGTTTGCGGTAAAACAACATGGCCTACGACACACTCCGGCGCAGTGGTGACTCAGCATAACACTATGCTAGCTGGCATCTGAGACGCAAGAATCACACACCTGTACCTACACCACGTGAAGCGGCTCTAACACAGCATGATGACGTCATAATGTTTATCAATTGGCACCAATGACGTCATATTGCAAGGGGCATAAGCCATGGTGTTTTTGTTATGGAAATAGAACACTTGGTAAATGTGAAAAATATAAATAGCTTTAATGCGAAAATTATGTTGATTAATTGTGATATTTTTATATTTTTGTCTATGACACTTCTAGGTTAACACTTTTAATGTGGAAAAAGTACAAGAAAAATAGGTTCATTTCCATGTGAACTTGCCCTTTAAAAGCAGCATTAAACACAACTCACTCACCCCACTTATTTACTTGCCAGGATGCTGTTGTACAGAGCTATCTTAGTGCTAAGGTTGTCGTTACTCCCATACCTTAACATAGATTTACGACAGTCTAAGAACAAAGGTTGTTTTGTACAACGGCACCTGAACTAGAGATTAAGGAGACCAGTGAGATGCCTCGTCTGTTTCATATTTAGATCTATGCATAAATATTCAGAGCAACGAAAAGTTCTCCACAAGACTGTATGACAAGAGGGGTGACAAGAAGGATGACTTCAACTTTCCCTTTATGCCGAGCAATATTCCAGCAGCTCCAGCCTTTGGTGATAGTGGTTCAGAAACACATGCACATGATACAACCAAGTCCGCTTTTACCAGAGATTTCTTATGAATATGGAAAGGGTTTGTCACTGTTATTTACAAAGACGATTTCGACAGGGCTCGAGATAATTTTTGAGGCATGGAGTATTTTTACTCACAAGTAATCATGCACTTTGACTATTAACAGTTTGCTCTGATTATTCAGTAAACGTTTGGTCTCTTGGGACCAGCCTACTCGGTATAATTACACAAATGAGTTAACATTTGTCTTAACCCTGCTCAGAATGCTCAGTGGTAGAAACTAACGTTTTTAGTCCACAAACCTTATAATGATAATATATAGTAGAAACCTTAAAAGTGGCAAATTTCTTCTGGTCCTTATGATACCTTACCTACTGGGCAGTTTTGAAAGTACTACAAGACTGCCAATTTCTACCGCTGGTGCTGTTACAGGTGACTTCTAATCTGTCTCTGTCCATGTTCTGCCCCAGTGTGTAACTTAGGTCACATAAACTCACTCCAGTGATATACATGTCGGATTAACACTGAGTAGCTAAAGGTCTGTAAACAATACAGGTACACAAGTGGAAAAGGCAACTGTGGGTAATGACACAGTGTGCTTATACTTAGGGGTTTTGGAACATTTTCTTGGATATTTGTATGTAGAAACCAATGGGGTAATGGTTATCTATTTTGCTTAATTTACCAAAATATGCAGCATTTCTGGAGCTCTGTTTAGTTGAAGACAGTATTAATTATGGTCAAAAATACTTTTTGGGTAACAGATTTGCTGATTGTTTGCTTTCTCTTGAATTTCTGTCAATCACTGGATTGTCTTGTCCAGACTCGATTATTTACAGACCGCCATCATATAGCTGGAATATTGCTGAGTGTGGCGTTAAACAACAAACAAACAAACAAAATGTCTTGAATTTCAAAAAATCCTTTTCTTTTATTTAAACATACTTATGTCCTTAAAGTATGTGTTAGAAGATTGAAACTAGCAGAAAGACAAAAAGACTTGTCTGCCATTTGAACATGTTCCATAATATTTTTGAAATATGTTTTTATAAATCTGTAACTTTAGAGTTGGTTACAAAGGGCCCTAATTACAGGTCTCATGATCTATGTTAATAACTTGAAAAATTGTGAAGAATTCAATGTGCTCATCTTGCTATATGGCCACTTGTAAAACAGCTGTGGGACCTGTACTTTCCTTCCTTGGCAGACTTCTTGTGACTTTCAGGTGGGCCTGGTGTACATATTCAACCTGATAGTGGGAACAGGTGCCCTCACTATGCCTGCTGCCTTCCAGCAGGCCGGCTGGCTTGTCAGCCTCATCCTCATTGTGCTCCTGGCCTTCATTAGGTAAGACTTGTTGTCAGATCGGTCTAGACCCTCAATACTAATACTTGGCAGATCAGACGAGGCCAAGTACTAATACTTGTCAGATCGGACTGAGCCCTAGTACTAATACTTGTCAGATCGGACTGAACCCCAGTACTAATACTTGTCAGATCAGACAGAACCCCAGTACTAATACTTGTCAGATCTGATTAGACCCCAATACTAATACTTGTCATATCAGACTAAATCCCAGTACTAATACTTGTCAGATCGGACTAGACCCTCAATACTAATACTTGCCAGATCAGACTAGACCCCAGTACTAATACTTGTCAGATCAGACTGAACCCCAGTACTAATACTTGTCAGATCTGACTAGACCCCAATACTAATACTTGTCATATCAGACTAAATCCCAGTACTAATACTTGTCAGATCAGACTGAACCCCAAGACTAATACTTGTCAGATCAGACAGAACCCCAGTACTAATACTTGTCAGATCTGACTAGACCCCAATACTAATACTTGTCATATCAGACTAAACCCCAGTACTAATACTTGTTAGATCAGACAGAACCCCAATACTAATACTTGTCAGATCAGACTGGACCCTCAATACTAGTACTTGTCAGATGCAGACTGAGCCCAGTAGCCTGCAACCTCGGGGTATCGCGGTCATGCACGCTAAACGGAACAAAATGCGCTCACTGATTATTCATTTTCTCTTTATCAGATGTCATTTATTTTATCTAACAATGTATATTTTACTGATAAAAATTCATTATTTACATTAGTTGCTCCGAGCAAAAGCCGGGCCTCACGATCAGTTTGACAAGGGAGAGAACTCCATCATATCGCTGTACAGAGAAAAGTTGTGTATGGAGCTCCGAATTGGACAAAAGGAGGACATAATTCTGCCAACCACTTAGTATGATCATGCCAGATATCAGTGATTTGTCCTGACAAGTGCAAAGGCAGCACAAGTAAAATTCTAAATGTGTTATCAGTAATAGGTATTCAATGCATATTTACCGAAAAGTAAGAGAAAAATATTTAAAAAATCAACAACAAAATATCAGAAGAGATATATTCTTAGATTTTTTTCAAAAAAAACATTGGATGACAATAATTTGTCATAAAATGGAAAAATGTTAAAAGTCAACAATAAATCTATGAAAAGCACTCCTAGTATGCCCAAAGTATGTATTTATCTTTTGGCTTCTAGTGAAGAACGTATTTCTAAGTTTGGCATTATGGCCCTTATGATCTCCCAATAGATTCTTGGCACAGAGCAGGAAAAAATGTGCAGGCTATGTAACTTCCGTTACCTTATTACTCGCCATGAATATGCAGATGATCTAGTTCAGGTCGATAGAGAAAGTTTACCTGGGGAACTGCGGGTTATATCGTTGGCCATTGATAGATGGGGGTAAGGCAATTTTAAAAAAGATGCCAGAAGTAAGTATCATTGCATTAATAACTCCTTACTTACAGCAGACGGAACATTCCGAGGAAATTGAAATTGAAATTGTTTACGAAGTGAGCACTTCCTGGTTATTGATTAGCATTAATAGACACCCGCTAAGAGGTGTGTCCCGCGTGAACTACCGGAAATCACAAATGCCGCGATACGATGAATGCCGCGGTACCACGGGGTCCGAGTATACTAATACTTGCTGTCATATCAGACTGAACCGCAGTACTAATACTTGTTTTCAGATCAGACTGAGCCACAGTACTTATAGTTGTCAGATCAGACTGAACCCCAGTACTAATACTTGTTGTCAGAACAGATTAAACCCCAGTACTAATACTTGTTGTCAGAACAGATTGAACCCCAGTACTAATACTTGTTCTCCGATCAGACAAGGACTCAGTACAAATGCTTATCAGATCAGACTGAACCCCAGTACTCATTCTTGTTGTCAGATCAGACAAGTACCCAGTACTAATGCTTGTTGTCAGATTAGACTAAGCCCCAGTACTGATACTTGTAAGATCAGACGAGGCCACAGTACTAATACTTGTTGTGAGATCAGACTAGGGCCCAGTACCCATGCTTTTCATCAAAATGAGTCAGCTATGGGGTCTTATCAATCTCAATTAAAAGGAAGGGGCCTACCAATTAAAATTACATGTGTTTATTATCTAGACTTGATGAAATGCCATTCAACATATTCAATGTCAAGACTGAATGTCCCACTAAAAAAGAAATACACATTTCTATCCCAGTACATCTGTTTCAGACACAGGCAGGTGAGCTGCAGAGCCTTGGGCTCTGTTTTCCTCATGGTAGCATGGTAGCATCCCAGTGTTATCAGTGCAGAGCTATGTTACCTATACAATATCAAAGCTTCATCAGTATATTAGAAGGTCCATGCATATATTGTCCTTTATAATTTATTTGTACATTGTTTGGCGTTGTTAATTATTTAATTATTACACACATGGAATGAAAGCAGGACCTAGGGATCTGTCCAGAAAAGAAATGAATTTGACCATTCCAGACTGTAAAATACCACAACAGGTGTATGTGATGTTTGCAGCTTCCTGTGTTAATGTCACAGACATAACTGACAATATTATATAAATGTAATACCGTATTCGACATAATAAACACCCAGGGTGCTCTCAAAATTAGAAAAAGGGGGCTCTTATTAAAATTTAGTTTTGTAAAGAAAGAAAAACGGAGTTGAAAGATCGTTAATATTGTGGTTTATGCTGACAGCCTAATATGATACAAAAGAAAAGTCTGTCCGATTATACACGACAGATATATTTTCCATAATTTAAATGCCCATAATTAATGGTGCATATAACCAGGGGTCCGGAAAATTTAAAATCCCAATCGGACATTTGCATTTAGGCCACGCCCCCTTCAAATAGTGTATTTTAGGACAACTTTTCACACACATTACAAGTTGTTACGTATTGATAATATGATGAATTATGAATTGTTTCAATTTAAATTGTTAATTCACCGGACAATTAATAACAAATAATATCATTTTAGATATACATGGAAAACATACGTTTGTTTCTGTTATAATAACGAACTGTTAACGTAGTGAATGGTCTAATTAATATTCATGAGTTATATTCATGAGTCTGCTCAAGTGTACGCGTTGTAACATTTGGATCGAGACTATTATACCATATTTGGTTATCACGTGACCTCACGGGAAAAGTTTTTTTTTTAAACTAAAGATTATTTAAAAACAAGACAGATAATAAAATCACAAATACTAAAATATCATTGATAGGAATAGTTATTTGAATACTTTTTTCATCTGTACTTAATTATTGACCATAAAAAAATGATATCGATCGTCACAGAAAGCAAAATGGCGGTCAATCAAGATTCAATATACGACTAGCTACTGAAAACAATAAAATCTGCAAATCCTCATTGAATGTCAACCAAGTGAAAGTCGTTAGCCACAACTTACAAATGATCGTCCAGACTTTGAGGGTTTGGCAGATCCGCTCGACTGATCTGCATCGGTCGACTGGCTGTCGGCACGCTTTCGCTACTTGTCTGAGGTTACGTATCGTAGCATTGTGAGGATAATGAGGTACATCGATGATGCAAGGTATTTATGTACAGTTGTAAACACCTTTCACTCAAATTAACAAGATGTTCTCAGTAATTAATCCTCGATTAATCAGTGTCAACTCAGTTTATTGCCTATTACAGTGATTGACCGATTGGACTATCATGTAGGTATGATGTATTTACAGCAATCAAACAAACAAAGCTTGTCAGTGTAAATAATCTTCATTGTGTTACAACTGCAGACAGAAACTGCTCAGTCCTAACTGTTGATCATGTCCGGTCAAAATTTAAGAATGTCCGGACAATACTTTTTAAAATGTCCGGACAGAAAAATTTAAATGTCCGGTAAGCAATATTTTAAACCGGACATTTGAGATTCCCAATCAGACATGTCCGGCGCATATGACGGTTTCCGGACCCCTGCATATAACACACCAGTGCGTATTATGCACAACTAAATAAGTCTTGTGTACACTGATCAATCGGAAGGGGTGCTAATTGGGACTGTTCACTTGCCAATATATTAGCAAATATCGCCGTGGGCGCTTATTAGAGCAGGGCGCTTATTACGTCGAATACGGTACTATTAGAAACCTATATTTTTAAGACTCCTAGCACCCATGCAATGTCCATCCATTTGGACGTACATTACACAGTACCAAATATATTCACCTTGAAAATAATTAAACACCACCAATCATATATTTCCATATACAGTACCAAGTTTATGAATGGTATCATGTATATTTCTTTTTGGACGAAACACATTTGTTTTGTTTTCAAAGTGACAAGTACATATTGAAATATAGAAATCGATATTGGTTATTTAATCATGTCCCTTTCAATCACATCCTCGGCTTGTTAGGGCAGTGGGGCCGCCTGGTAATTAAAGCGTTCATTATGCTGAAGACCCGGGTTCGGTTCCCCACATGGGTACAGTGTGTTAAGCCCATTTCTGGTGACCCCCACCCTGATATTGCTGGAATATTGCTAAAAGTGCGGATCAACGGCAGTATTTGGGTCCCCATTGTGGCAGTTTCCGTACTAAGCTTCTGTTTTCTAATTCTAATTTGATGCTCTTGCTAATTGTGAAACACAACCGTATAGTCGAGGAGGTGTCTTCATGAATATGTAGTGAAAGATGCAATATGTAATTTCAATATTAATTTATTTTTAATTCTTTATTCAATGGAGAAGGGGGGTAACAATTGATTAACTATCACTGTATGGCAATTGTTCATGGCCCAAAGGCAACACACTGATGACACGTAAAAATATCACAATTTAACATCAAAGCCTCACCATATTATTGATAGAAACAATGAGAATGAAATGAAAAAAAATCCTCATGATGATTTTTATCCCCCAGCATATATTATGTAAGGGGATTAATAGTCATCATCTGGCCTGTCTGTCCCTCTGTCAGGTTTTGGTTTCCGGAGCAGGACTTGAAAACCAAGCAAGATTTTTCATCCAAACTTAGTACATGTATTAACCAGGGGCTAAAGTGGTGCCTTTTGCTTTTGTGGGGGCCAGAAGAATTTGTGTTTTTCCCTTTGAAGAAGTGTGTAGGTATCTATTGAGAAAAAGAAAACAATCATATTTTAAGGAAACAGGCCACAAGCAGAGGTATCAGTAGGTTGTGTGGCTTGATTCAAGTACCGTATCTGTAGGTTGTGTGGCTTGATTCAAGTACCGTATCTGTAGGTTGTGTGGCTAGATTCAAGTACAGTATCTGTAGGTTGTGTGGCTTGATTCAAGTACGGTATCTGTAGGTTGTGTGGCTTGATTCAAGTACGGTATCTGTAGGTTGTGTGGCTAGATTCAAGTACCGTATCAGTAGGTTGTGTGGCTTGATTCAAGTACCGTATCTGTAGGTTGTGTGGCTTGATTCAAGTACCGTATCTGTAGGTTATGTGGCTTGATTCAAGTACGGTATCAGTAGGTTGTGTGGCTTGATTCAAGTACCTTATCTGTAGGTTGTGTGGCTTGATTCAAGTACCGTATCTGTAGGTTGTGTGGCTTGATTCAAGTACGGCATCTGTAGGTTGTGTGGCTTGATTCAAGTACGGTATCTGTAGGTTGTGTGGCTTGATTCAAGTACCGTATCTGTAGGTTGTGTGGCTTGATTCAAGTACCGTATCTGTAGGTTGTGTGGCTTGATTCAAGTACCGTATCAGTAGGTTGTGTGGCTTGATTCAAGTACCGTATCTGTAGGTTGTGTGGCTTGATTCAAGTACCGTATCTGTAGGTTGTGTGGCTTGATTCAAGTACGGCATCTGTAGGTTGTGTGGCTTGATTCAAGTACGGTATCTGTAGGTTGTGTGGCTTGATTCAAGTACGGTATCTGTAGGTTGTGTGGCTTGATTCAAGTACCGTATCAGTAGGTTGTGTGGCTTGATTCAAGTACCGTATCTGTAGGTTGTGTGGCTTGATTCAAGTACCGTATCTGTAGGTTGTGTGGCTTGATTCAAGTACCGTATCTGTAGGTTGTGTGGCTTGATTCAAGTACGGTATCTGTAGGTTGTGTGGCTTGATTCAAGTACCGTATCTGTAGGTTGTGTGGCTTGATTCAAGTACCGTATCTGTAGGTTGTGTGGCTTGATTCAAGTACGGTATCTGTAGGTTGTGTGGCTTGATTCAAGTACCGTATCTGTAGGTTGTGTGGCTTGATTCAAGTACCGTATCTGTAGGTTGTGTGGCTTGATTCAAGTACCGTATCTGTAGGTTGTGTGGCTTGATTCAAGTACGGTATCTGTAGGTTGTGTGGCTTGATTCAAGTACCGTATCTGTAGGTTGTGTGGCTTGATTCAAGTACCGTATCTGTAGGTTGTGTGGCTTGATTCAAGTACGGTATCTGTAGGTTGTGTGGCTTGATTCAAGTACGGCATCTGTAGGTTGTGTGGCTTGATTCAAGTACCGTATCTGTAGGTTGTGTGGCTTGATTAAAGTACCGTATCTGTAGGTTGTGTGGCTTGATTCAAGTACGGTATCTGTAGGTTGTGTGGCTTGATTCAAGTACCGTATCTGTAGGTTGTGTGGCTTGATTCAA